>NC_081213.1:27536654-27806654 GCF_902713425.1 Acipenser ruthenus
GTATAGGTAGAATCAGGTGCGTCTTTCTCAACTCATAGTAAAACCAGGAGTGGCTCAAACAACTACACAACAGGAGTCTTATTCCAATCCCTGCATAGTGGAGTGTACAGTTCACGGCTCGCGCTCACCTTTGCGCAGACACCTCTCCAGGCAGTCGGTCAGGGTGAGCCTGCGCTCCACCAGGAAGTCACACAGCGTCTTGGAGGAGAATGCGAGCTTCAGACTCTCCAGACCAGCCAGACGGGACTTCACACTGAAACACCGGGATGGGAAGACAGCCGGAGGCTCAGACACATTTCTGATACACTTTTGCAGATTTCAAGGTTCACCAATATAAAGAGAGACTTGCGTTCTTAATAAGATTCAGCATTCCTAAGTTTAGCAGTACTGCTTTTATAAAGGTAGCCCTTTCTTTAAGCATTTCTTAACTTAGCACGATTGCATTAGTGTTTGTTACTTATGGATGATAAGGTTTACTAAGTTTTCCTGGTTAACTAATTACGTTTGAATGAACTGATCTCTGCACGCACGCGGTAATGATTCCCCTTTAAGGAACAGCATAAGACATGGCCTGGACTCATCAACCACAATCTAAATATCTATTTCACACAAGCAGTGCAGATTTATTTTAAACCTGTAGCACACACCAAACAGGGCAGCTGTCCAAGTGCGCTTCAAGACAAACACATCAAGCATTAAAAAAAATATCTGAAAACAACATTTGATTTAGGGTCATGTTGAACCCAAAATCTTTTCTAGCATAGTGCCCTAAACACCAGATCACTGCTGGGTCCTGCTTACACAGCTATTTCAGCCCTGCAGCATCACCGCTAGGAGGTACTTTGTTAGAATGTTGCTGTGTCTGTAATCCAGCTCTTTCGTGTCTTCAAAAAGAAGTGCTGGTTTGTACAATTACCTCTATAGTGATGTGAAAACCACTGTAGCAGTTTTAACAGGGCTTTCGAAAAGCCAGCGATGACCATTCAGCCTGCCTCCCCTACCTCTTATCCATTAAATTATCGATGCATTGCTTCAGCTTGTCTTCCGTCTCCTCCGCGGCTGTCTGCTCGTCCGCGGGTTCAGTGCCTGCAACGCAAACCAGAGGGCTGAGCACCACCAGGGGTGTTAACAGCATAGACTTTACACTTCAAGTTACAGCCAAGGGTTCACTGTTTAGTATTTTGCTGTCAGAAATATGCAGTATATATTGGAGTTAGTCTTCGTGTTTACACAGCAGTAGTGTACAGTGAGCCAGTTTCATATTTTATTACAAACCCCATGCATTGAAGTGTAAACGTGTTTAATAATAAAGTTGCATCGTGTGGTACGTATGGCATCACGACAGTAGTGTATCGCTACACCCCTAATGACTTTTAACTTCACACGTGAACCGGGACAGTCGAGAAGCTGCTGTATTCACGAGTGATGTATTCCTGGGTCCAGTAAAGTGAGTGAGGCGAGTGCAGGTATCCTCACCTGTTCCCTCTTCATTGACTGAGGTCGTATCACTGGTGCTGCTGCAGTGACTCAGCACTTCACTGGTGACATCATCATCGCTCGCCGCAGACTCGCCCTTTGCACCATTCCGACCTCCTGAGAGAGAGAGAGAGAGAGAGACTGGCCGTTACAGATGTAGTTTCAGTTTAATTATACTTTGTACACTTGTCTCAATATACCAGGCCACAGCAAAGGCTGCAATAATAATAATAATAATAATAATAATAATAATAATAATATACAGTGAATTCAGCTGCCGTGAATGTATTCCACATTAGGTTAACAGGGTAACTGGATCAACCTGGGTGCCACAAACTGCAGGCAAGCTTTAGCTGAGAATTGTCTTCGACAAGAAACAAATTTCCCTATTGAAATCTGAACTCAGACAAACATTTAAATATTCAAACAAACGCTGCTTTCAAAGTGTTTGGTGGCAAAGTGGCCATGTTAACATTTGTTCAGACAGCAGAATTTATAAATGAACCCGAAACACTGTGCAAATGACACCAATGCACACACTGGCTCAGCTGCTTGTGGATGTCAGTGGAGTTCATCCCAGGCACTGCTCCATATACAGCAGTCTATTCTGTACCACTCCCTGACTCTGCAAAACACAGGGTCACCGGCCCTCCTGCAGCCTGTACTGAAACACCAGAGGAAACGGGTGCTCTTACTACACATGCACTACATTTCACTGCAGGGAAGTCTACAGACCTACAGTGTGTCAAATCACTGGGTACCAGAAAGTACAGAGCTGCATTTCAAAATCCTAACAATGACATCAGAAACACTGCTAAACACGACCACCACAGTATGAGAATCCACAGAATGTTTAGAAAGCCTCACGTAGCAATTTCAAAAAAATGACACACATGAGCATGTGCACTAATGGAATGTGGCCACAGCAAACAACGGGAGATCAACACTCGGGGGGGGGGGGGGGGGCGGTGTTGATGGAAAACTACAGCGGTGGGTAAAGATCGGTAGGGAGACTGAGTACGGGGTATCTCATATACATTCTGTATGCCGTCTATTTCAGCAGAACAGACATGTAAACAGACAGCATGCATGAAAGGGTCACGTTGAGTATATTTATCATCAAACACTCCACCCACCTCCCAGGACAGCTGAAGCAGAGTCCCAGAGTTCAGAAAACAATCCCTACCGCTTCCCATGTTCCTGCGGCTGGCTGGAAGTATTCTTCTAAGAATCCCAGGAACGTGCTGTTCTGTAAACATGCCTCCCCTCGCCACCCAATCACTGACGTGGACCCATCTGAACCCCAGCAATACTGACAACCGCAGAGCCAGAAAACAAGCCAGACTGCAGGCCTTCCAGCGAGCAGCACAGCCGCTGTCCTCAGGGCGACCCCATCGTCACCGGGGGAGAGTTCAAACTGTGGGTGCAAAGCCAGCAGCTCTGGACTGCACCCTCACAAGCAAACATGAACGCACAGAAACTCGCTGGAACTTGAGATGCTGACCCTGCGACCCGCTTCAGAATGTAAACGTGTACTGCAATACCCGCACTGAACACTTCAGTTGGGCGATGTTTTACTGTGAAATACATCAAAACAGACAAACAAAGAAAGGTAGCATACTGACAGATAAATGTAGAATGTTTTAAAAGACAAAACCAATAAAAGTTAATAAGAGAACATGCCGGCATCTTCAATACTCCTTTAATGCTTGAAGTTGCATGGATCAGGGACGGAAATAAAAACTCCTATTGCATAGCTGTTTCACCCATCCCAGGTTTTACTACAAGCTTGATTAGCTCCAGCTTATAGGTAACAAGCTGAGGTGTGTCTTATTAAACTCGCAGGAAAACCAGGAGTGGATCAAACTGCTATGCAATGGGAGTCTCATTTCCATCACTAATGGTTAATGGATAAAGCCGAGATACAAGCAGGGTGGTAAGGTGTATGGCTAGGTGGTGTGCGGCGCACGGGTTGATGAGTAACAGTGTGGTGGTATTAACAGAGTACAGTGATGGCATCGAGACTCTCTATGCGTGGCAGTCCGAGTCATTCCAGGTTTTATAGGCCAGCCGATGCATTCCATAGCATAATGGAGATCCCTGGAACGACCCGCACTGCTATCATGGACAGCATGGCATGGGCAAAGGGGTGCAGCTTTAGCAGTGCAGAGACGGGACGCACGGACAGGTCCACTCTACCTTTACCAGACTGAGGTGCCTTGGCAGACAGATGGAACTGGAGCAGCTCCTGTCTCAGAGATCCTGGGGTAGCAGGGGAGACGAGGGAGGAAAACATCATTAGGATTTATTCACCAACGCAGGCGATGTGGCCAGCAGGCACCTCTTCACTGCGCTCCCACCACTGAAAGCCAGGGCATGGACACAGATCTGGACCCATCTTACCACAAATCCACTGGCTTGTTTGTGACTGCCAAATTAAATGCTCCACCTGCCAGTGTGTGTGTGTAGGAGGATACGCCTACTATAACACCCACCTGTATGTGTTCTTCATAATATAATAATACAAAATGGGACTGTCTCTCCTGGGTCAAGTAATTCAATTATATCAACTTAAGTCACCATTTAATTAAAAAAAAATAATAAATGCAAAAATAAAAATAATATATCTCAAAACAGTTTGTGTTAACTTGCAAACGTTCTGACAATATACTGTAGAATATATAGCAACTAACAAAAGCAACGCCATTCTAGACCATTGTCGCTCACATGCACACCTAACAAAGCACGCACGTGGTTCACCTCCCTTCACAAAACATAACGTGTCTCGGGTTAGATGGAACACCGACCTCAAGACCACAAAGCACCAGTTTTTAACCGGCTACTATTACATACTCAGTATATTACAGTTCTCGTTAATACAATGACTTATTATGACACTGTCGTCGAGTGGGAACTTGCAAAACTCGTTTCACAGATGTGACATCTGGTTTGATATACTGTAGCAGCTCGCTATTCCGGGTATCTGTTTTCACAGTAACGGGAGTGTTAAAATATATCCACATAAATACGTGGAATTAAAAATAGTCTAGTATTAACTAAAACTACTAACTATTGCCATAAAAAAAACGACATTATTAATCAACTCAATTCACGCACGCAACCACAATTGTTATTTTTATTCACAACGAGGTTACGTGTGCACGTGTTCTTTTCTTTATACACCGATTTTTTTTAAAGCAATTATAAACTAACTATTAAAAAAATAAATCAAGGCTGAATTCCTAGATCCATAAAAAAACAAACAAACAAAAAAACACCTTTGACTGGCTGAATTCAAAACGTCAACACACACAGTTGTGTTCGCATACTATTACCAGGCAATGTATAACTTGACAGTACTCAGATATTGTTTATTGTTCGCATATGTCAGTCCCTGCCCGCAGTTACAGTGTGTACAGGATTTCGTTTGTGTGTGCATATTGAATACAGCGTGTACTGTAAACATGTATAAAGTCCTGCATTTTAATGAAAATATATAACTTCTCTCTCCTCCAGCAGCTTACCCCGGTTACTTCCTCCACGTCTCCCTTTCTTGGCTCTCTGCATGTTGCCGGATCCTGATCGGATCTCCTCGGGAGTTTCAGGCTCTCCCGGCTGACGAACAGCACACACCGGGTCGGCTCTACCGGTGACCGGCGCTCCGGCTCTGGTAACCTCTGAGGCAGACCGCAAACACTTTAACGAATCCTCGACTTTTAACCGATGCGTTGCGGATCCTTTTATAAATGAATACTTAAATCCCAGCAGGTTTAATGCTACCAGAGCGCACCACGAGTCTGTATCTGCGCTACCGGTTCTGTCTGTATATTTCACGCGTCTTTTGTCCGTCTCGGAACTTCACCGTGATCGGGTTGCTGGTTTGTGTATTGTTTCGGTTAGGATTATCTATGGTTGTCACCAGGTAATATATACCGAATCCTTGGCTGCGAAAGGCAAGCGGTTTGTAAGAGTTGGATATCTGAGCACGTTGCTCGAGTAAACTCCACCATCTTCTCCTCTGTTACTACTACCACCACACAACACCCGAAACCGGCCTCAACGGGGCGCGGGTACTTGTGGGAACTGTAGTGCTTTTCAAGCGAAAACCACGGTTGGAACGTGCGCCTAAAAACTACAACTACCGACATCGCAGGGAAGATGTCAGCAGTCAAGGGCACCGGCCGCTGGAAACTGTAGTTTCATTACTAAGTGTATGCGTGACAACAGTAATTGCAAACCAGATCAACACCAACGTAGTGCATAACGATTACAATATACAGTACGGTACATTATACATCATATTAGTAGACAGCTTTTAAACCCAATCACCAAATAACCTGTCGTTTTTTCTTTCTTTCTTCAAATGATTAAGGAATATCATTCACAATAAACGTGCACAATGTTTGCAGAACGCTGCCAAACTCCCGATTTCCCCTCAAGTCTTTTGTGGTTGGGTGGAGTTGAGCTTGAACAACCCTCTGATCTGCTTTAAATGGGTTTGTTTTGATACTTTTTATATGTATAGTAGATGTAATCAAATACATTCCAGAGAGTGCTAAAAAAACGGGTTTAGATGAGGGAGGGTGTGGAATTCTGATCTGCTTCACCGAATACCGATTATATATATATATATATATATATATATATATATATATATATATATATATATATATATAAATGCAAAAAAAAATCTAATTCTTTATTTATTATTATCATTATTATTTTTGTTAAAAAGACAAAATATTAGACGCACAGCCGAGGGTCTAAACCACAGTGTAAAGAGACAGTCATCATTAGCTTTAAATAACCAACCACCACAGCGGTAAAACTGGACCAGTCAAACCACCCTGCAATTAAAACCCACAGGGTGTAGCATAACTTGAGCATGCACGCTGACACTCATTATCTAAATACAAAGTACAACATTTAACAGGTACTTATGAGCCTTAAAATCAGTGACGAGTCACCTGTGAGTGTGAGACCACGGCACTGGCACTGAACCAGCTCTCCCAGTCCTCTCCACTCCAAGTGCATGGCTTAAACTGCGCTCCTGACTGGCTGTCACCTGGGGGTCAGGAAATCTTATAAATACTACCAGATATTCCAGTGGCACTGCACTTTTCAAACTGCATAGCTGCTTTACTAACTGGTTTGGCACACTGAAGAGAACTTAAACGCTTACTGACAGCCACAGTACTGCACATGATCAAACCAAGATAAAGGATTACTCTTTTGAGTGTACAGTTTCTTCCACCCAGTAAATACACTGTAATTCACAGTGAGGCTTGACGTGTTTTTCATCCCATACTCCCTCAGCGCTGTGTCACCGCACCGCAAAATGTTACCCGAGACAGGGATAGGTGTTGACGTATTCCTTACATTTACTGGCTTTAGAAATAAAGGCGCTCTGCAGATCACATTGTTTAGACCAGCTGAATGCTTTAAATGCGTGTTCTCTGTATTCCACAGGCAGACATGCACAAACTACAATTCAACATTAAGCACACACTCCCAGGAGCAGAAAAGACAGGACTACATCTTACAAAATGATTTCTGTATTATAAAGCACAACTAGATTAGAAATTCCACAAAACAATCCTCGTGCATTTAGTTAGTATTATAAGCTCCCATTTCTAATATCCTTGGCAGTTTGAACAGCATAGTTGACAGCTGGGTCCGTAGCACTTTGGAAGCTTGCTTCTTTCCTGGGCTTGTTAAGAAGATGTGGAACACCTGATTTATTTTATTGTGCATTTGAACAATTTAAAAGCTCCCCAGAATCCTCCTGAGTCAGCGATACAGTATTGTGAGTGTGTGTGTGTGTCTGTCTGTGAGTGTGAGTGGCTGTCTGTCTGTGTGTGTGTGCGTGTGTGTGTCTGTCTCTGTGTGTGTGTGTGTGCGCGTATCTGTCTCTGTGTGTGTGCGTGTGTGTGTTTACACTGTCCGTCTCAAACTGTGGAACTCTTAGGTTAGCCGGCCAAACTGCCCTGACATTTTTACCCAGACTAAATTAGGTTACTACAACTACAAAGCTAACTAAAATGTTCACCTCAAAATCAAGAGTCACGTTCTCAGTGAAACATCTATAGGACAGCCCTGGGTTAGACTAATACTGTATCTCAGTTAGAATGTACAGTATCTGAATGTAAAGTAAATGCATGGACTGAGCTTGTCTCCTGCTAAGATGTTAAATCTTGCAGCACGCTCTCAGAGCTTCGGTGACTGCTGTACTTTTATGCCGTGATTTGGTTTCCAAATGTAAACAGTTAATTATGAAATTATGAATTCCTGCATCACCATGCTTGAGATCAAATAAAGATCTTTTAAGTTATGCCATTTGATTTGCCCTCCCCGTGTACATTCTTCAGAGAAACGCTGTACTCTAGAGCTGAGTGTAGACTGCACACAATTCCACGTCTGGGCACTGCTGCTGTCCAGTCCTATTTCCCGCTGTAGTATCGGGTTGGGAAGAACGGCATTTTGCTGACGACCGCGTCGACGACCTTCTTCCTGACCTCCACCTTGATGGGCGTTCCCAACTTGCTGAACTCCGCCTCCACGTATCCCATGGCAACATTCTGTTTGAGGCAGGGGGAGGGGCAACCGCTGGTGACCTCACCTAAGCCGAGAGAAAAACACAGACAATGTAATCCACGACAGTGGCGGAACCTTTCAGCCCCAGTTTGTATCGTACAAGGTAGTAGGGGGGGCTTTACTCACCGATCACCCTGCCCTCGGGGCTCAGTATTGGGGTGTGCTGCCGGACAGGGGGCCCTGTGGACACCAGCCCCACACGCTTCCTCCTCGTCTTCTCTTTGATCTGCTGAACCACGACGGAGGCTCCGGGGAAATCCAGCGCTTTCCTCCGACGCTTACCTGCCAACGAGAAAGCAGACCCCCTCGAGCAGCTTGTAACATCCATGCCACGTTCTCAGGGATCACAAACAGCACAACCCCCAGCATGCTTTCTATTAGTCTCCTACTCACTTCAACAACACTTCGTCAGAAATATCGAGGAAGAGCTACAACACATGATGTTGTTTCCACCAATCCACCATTTTGCAGACAGGGTTTTGGCTGCAGAACTTGCTGTTGCTGTCTGTGGGCTCCAAACAGCCCTCTGCTAAAGTACTCAGCTCCATGTTCAGCCCCCAGGACTCTTGTCACTGTAGAGCGCCCCTCTCTGATGACTAATTCAACTGTGCGTTAGGGAGGGCAACTGGCTGGGGATAGATCACATCCTTACTGAGCTGCAGCAGTTAGATACACTGAATTTCGGGTGAAAAAGGTGACTGTACCTATCGTCCAGACCAGGCTGGCCTCCACGGGAGTGGTGCCCTCGTCGATGTCGTTGCCGTAGAGACAGAGCCCCGCCTCCAGCCGCAAGCTGTCTCTGGCCCCCAGACCGGACATCTTGACCGCACTGTCCTTCAAGAGGGTCTCGGTCAGCTGGACTGCGTGCTGCGAGGGGACCGAGATCTGCAGCCAGAGAGAGAGAGAGAGAGAGAGGGCTGGGTCAGGATGAGGAGACATGACAATAGGATGTGCAGATAAACACACAAGACTGTGTCAGGCCACCCTACGAAAAACTAACATGGTATACTAAAGTATTGCCAAGCACACCCATGTTAGTTTGTAATTGGGGTGAACAGTTTCATCATTTTTGGGGTTAAAAACCCTACCCTAACAGCCAGAGTTAAAGCGTTTATAAACTAAAAGTAGGCAATCGTCCAGCTTCATTCTGTCACAAAGTCACGTACTTCCACAAACATGAATATTACACAATATTAAAACACAACAATCAATAACCTTGTTATGGGTGGTCTGTTTCTTCACCCTCATTTGCTTATTTTTCAAGCAGAAAAACTGTGACTCAACTGTGTCTGATTTTCATGAGAATTTGTATGAAGTATGTGGGCATGAATTACGAATCAACGCTGTGTGGCAAGACAGGGATTTGAAGTTTTCATTTATTCTGCTGATGAGGCTTTTGCACCCCAGACCAACCTCCACCCCGTCCTCTCCAGTGTATCCGCAGCGGGTCACTCTACAGTCCGCGATTCCAAAAACCGTTGCCATGGTGCTCGTCATGAAGGTCAGTTTGCGGAGGTCGTCCGACACACCTGCCTGAAGGACCCTTGCCATTTCCGGGCCTACAGAGACCCAGATAGGTTAAAATTCAAGTAGTGAGGGACATGTAGCAAATTCAAAGTAATTATTATTATTATTATTATTATTATTATTATTATTATTATTATTATTTATTTTTTTATAAAAACAAAAACAAATCAGTTACCTTGCAAAGCAATCAGGGAATAGTCTAGAAACTCCAGTTCTGCATCATGCCCGGCAGCTTTGAACTGTTTTAGTTTAGCCTATCAAAATAAATGTTTATTTTCAATGTCTCCTAAAAACCACTCACTATACTATCAAATTCTTTAAATAAAGAGGGAATGGACCTCAGTAAAGGGAATAAAGCGCCCTGTTCACAAAGTTCAAGAGTTATTTATAGAATTTTTTTTTTTTCTAAATCTGCTCTTCTGTATAAAATAACATTGATGTCCTTGAAACTGCTCGTTGAATGCTGTTCAGATCAGAATATCACATACTTGAATTCCGATGTTTCAAACGCAACAGCTTATACACTGCACCCCGATTTCGACCCCGCTCCGACAGTCTAGCTGTAATCAGGCCATACAGAGCCTGCAGCACAGCTACCGGGAAGCAGCTGTTGTTATGGAGTAGCAATGCATTTCCAGCCTTGCTGAGATGACACGAGGGTCCCTGGTTACCTGCATGTGGGCCGAGTCTTTGTCTGCGCAGCCCGCGTTGGACACAACGTACAGGTAGCCCAGGCTGGTCTTTGTGACGATCAGGTCGTCCATGATCCCGCCCTTCTCGTTGGTAAACAGTGAGAGTGTGCCCTAGAGAGACAGCACAGCACACACTGATTCAGGTTTACAATGCGACTTACATACAAGGATGATACTAATTTACAGTTGCTTCTATAAACTTGCCTGTATAGAACTAGGGGCGTGTGTTGCCCATTTCACCCCACTCCTTCAGAACCAGATTACGGTGCCATACTCAAAGTCTTCAATAAGTAATCTGTCCCACCTGTTGCAGTGATACCGCAAATACTATCTATTTGCAAGCAATGAAGGGTTAATGACCTTTGCCCTGCCTTTAACTGCATAAGCGGTGTTATCAGTGAAGCATCAGTCTTGGCAGGCACACCGCAGGAAACGCCTTGAGTGCCACGGCAGAATAATCGGGCAACATTCGCAAAGCCTGGCCACCTACCTGGTTATCCTTCAACTCCGCAACGTCTCCCACGATCAGGCTCTCAATGAACTTCACCCGGTCCTTCCCATGAACTTTACTCTGGAACAGAGCAGGGACATTCACAATGGAGATGTGATCGCAGCCTGATACCAGACCGTGTCAGATACCACGTTGTATAGGAGGCTGTGTGGTCCAGTGGTTAAAGAAACAGGCTTGTAACCAAGAGGTCCCCGGTTCAAATCCCACCTCAACCACTGACTCATTGTGTGACCCTGAGCAAGTCACTTAACCTCCTTGTGCTCCGTCTTTCGGGTGAGACGTAGTTGTAAGTGACCCTGCAGCTGATGCATAGTTCACACACCCTAGTCTCTGTAAGTCGCCTTGGATAAAGGCGTCTGCTAAATAAACAAATAACATAGCAATTTCACCCATTTAACACTCGCTCCATCAGCCACAGTGTACAGGTAACAAGCTCAGGTGTGTCTTATTAATCTCCTAGTAAAACCGGGAATGAATCAAACTGCTACACAATGGCAATCTTACTTCCATCCCTGGTAGGTTCTGGTTTCTTGGTAGGTTTATTTATTTATTATTTTTAACCAGGAGATTTACCCACTAACCCAAAGTCTTATTTACAAGGGGTCCTGGAAATATCCTGCTACCATAGTTTTATTCCTGGTTCCAGTTGCAGGTTCTGTCTAGGAGGAATCCCGAAAGCCAGATCTGTACCGTGTAGATGTTCTAATTGAGTTGTACCTGCAGCATGTGAGAGACGTCGAAGATAGAGCAGTGCTGCCGTGTGTGCAGGTGGGAGGCGATGTGGCTGTCCTTGTACTGCACAGGCATGCTCCAGCCAGCAAACTCCACCATCTTCCCTCCCTGAGCGCGATGGAACTCATACAGAGCAGTCTTCTTGAGAGAGCCCTGGGGTAGGGACAGACAGACAGAGACTGACACAGACAGAGGAGGAGGGCAAGCCTGTTACACTACAGGAGGGGAGCCACAATCACAAGGGGGGGTCCGTTCAGCACGAAGCAGCTTTGCAAAAAGTCCATCACACTGTATAACTAAGGCTGCACTGTTTTTCAGTTATCACGGATTTCCCGATATCTCTGAAATGTCATGAATAAAAAGGGTAGAGAAAAATGATCAGTTCTGAATGTGACAATGCCATTTCTTTCTGCTTTAATGAAATATCTATTTATTCACCGTGATGTGCTGTTTTAAAAAGAAATAATAATAACAATACAGCCCATTTCGGTGACAAAAATAAGTCTTACACAAATAAAACTATATATGCTTGTTTTTCTAGTCCGCAGAGGTGAAACAGCGACAGTTTTAAGGTAGTTTTCTTTAAGACTCATAAAATCCATTCTAAATGCCTAGGAAAGTAAGTTTCCAGTCCCTGTGCCTGAGCACCTAGTTTCAAAACTCTGAACAGCTGACAGTGCCCTTCATCCCAAACAGCCCTCTGCCAAAGAACAATCTGCAGCACGCAGCAAGCCAACACTGCCAATGGAAACTGCCAGCTGCTATTATCAGTTAATGCTGGGTCCAGGGGTCAATCACACCTTGCGAAATAATCTTGAACCGGGAGGGAGAATTGATCCTCAATAAATAAGCCACCAAGACATGGGTCCAGGGACTTGAACTGAACCTCAATAAGTAAGTCACATGGGTCCGGAGGTGCTTGCTTCTGCAATCTGGGACTAGGTGCAGCAGCTTGGGTTGTGTGACATCATCACCCTTCCCATTGGCCCCTATACCTTCTTATTGTATTACTTGTATTGTAACACTTGAAATGTATTTGCTTAAGATTGTAAGTCGCCCTGGATAAGGGCGTCTGCTAAGAAATAAATAATAATAATAATAATTTGTGTAGTTCAGCTTTTCATGTACAATACTTCACATCAACACTGCTGAACACCACTCAGCTCCATGTTCAGCCCCCACTACTCCTCTCTGATGACGAATTCAACTGCCTCACAGCAAAGCGCTATATGAAGTACAGTTCTTAAGCGAGTAGACAAATACACTGTGTTCGTAAAGGCACAGTCACACACAAAGACTACGGGTTTCTTGGGTATATTCATTTATAACTTGTTTTGGGGGAGGGGGTGTAATATTAAACAACAGCACTGTAGGGTCACAAAAACTCGCATTTAATCAAAACGTGTTGCAAAAAAACAAACAAAACAAAAAACAATGCAGTTCCAACAAGAGTAGGCTAAAGTGTTTTCTGTCGGGGCATTCTGAACATCTGTGACTGTGAGGGGGAGAGCAGATGTCATCATGAAGAAGCGAATCACTGTCCCGTCAACTGTGTAAATCATATCAGCACATTAACCGAAAAAACGCAAAAGCTATATATATATATATATATATATATATATATATATATATATATATATATATATATATATATATACACACACACACCCCTGCAGCTCTTGCAGTGTAATCGCTTCAAAGTATTTTACTGCACAACTGTGTATCACTATTATTAAACGCGCCGCTTTTGCAGTAATTATCTTAGTTTTATGATCAACGCAATAATTGAATGAAGTATGCTTTTCATATTTTAATCACCACCGTCCTTGGAGATTGTTTCCTAACCTCTGCAGTGGAAGAATGACGCTCTTGCCTAACTCTCGGTACCGCGGCCCGCAGGACTTCCTTCTGGATCCCCGTCCCGAACCGGCTACCAGCTACGACCCGAAGCAACATCTTGACTTCGTGCAAACTTGACGACACTCACAATGTTTTTCTGTATACTCCTGAACTCCGGACTCGACAGCCTGCCCCTTCTTCTAAGAAGCAGAGACGATAATTAATCAGTGCATTTTAGGAGCTGTAGTTTTAAACACGCTTGTATAACATTATTTTTCATGGCACGTAACAGATAATGGACTACATCTCCCAGACTGCTCGTCATGTGTGGCGGGGCCGTATAACGCAGCAAAGGAACCTGGGTCTTGTAGTTTTTTGTAATAAACATTATCAAAACAGCTTAGGTCAGAGTACAGATTGAGTATAAATCTTACTTAACAAATAAATAAAAAAAAGTCTTTGCATTTTGCGACTAAAATCTCTTCCATATAGACCATAATAACACACGCCACAGTTGCAGGTTATATGTATCCATGGACACTGTGAAAGGCAATACTGCCAACTTGTTAACAAGGCAAACGGACGAATTTGATAGTCAAAAATATACCGTACACATACATAACATATTAAATAACTAAGACGATGCAATGCTGTTATTCACTTCATTAGTGGGACTTGAAGTTCAAGGGAAGAACTTCAGATAGCCGCAGAGCAGAATAGGCTACTTCTACAGATACTTGGGGGGGTTTAAACAATTTATTAAAAAAATTACAATACGAAATCTATATATATACCATATATCATCTCAAAATCGTGCTTAAACATGTTACATTTTGAAAAGCTGTTGAATTAGTACGTGTTTCTTATTTAATTTCATAGTTTTTTTTTTTTTTTTTTTAAATCCCACTCCCACTTCTAAGCAGGTGGTATAATCTATGCATGAGGTGTATGCTTCACGTTTTCGCTATGGAGAGTGAGGTACAGTATATGCCTACCATTTTATTGAAGTTCGTGAATTTCTTTTTTTAAGTTTGCAATGCAGACCGTTTGCTTAAATTGATATCAGCGCAGAAGCAGACATTCAATAAACATGATTGTAATTTTTTTTTTACGCACATTAAAGATACACAAGCGGGTAAACGAGTCTACTAATGCACAAACTAACCCGTTACCTAAACACCCGTCTAACCGAGCGGTTCCCAACCGGGGTGGGCGTGTGAAACTTTCTCGGGGGCCACGGTAAGCGTTTAATAATATAGTAATTACAGCAATAATTTTAAAAAAAAAATGGAATTCTGGCAAATTTAAATGTGAACACAAACTCACAGGTTGTTTTTTGATTGTGGGAAAAATAAAATTAAAAAGTGTTTACGTCCGATACGAGTACTTATTTAGTCTGGAAAACCGCACTTAACAAAGCTGAGACCCAATCACGGACGATTTTGTGTTTAGGACTGTTGGCATGTATGGACAATTCCGTGCCATACAACTTAGACGAGACAACCGGTATCGCTGGAGCTGCACAACTGCGTGTTTACGTCAGGTTGTGCATGAAGAGTCACTTCTGGAGGAATTTCTCTTTTGCCGACCCTTTCCGTCTCGAACATATGTTAGAACTGTGTGTGTGTGAAGAAGGTGTGAACTGGGATCAATGCGTTGGGATTCGCAGTGACGGAGCGCAATCCCTGACGGGAAAGCACAGCTTGGTTCACCCGACATCAGCAAGCAGCCTCCGTGCTACAGTCACGCTGCCTGATACGCAGAGAAGGATTGGCTGGGAACCCCGGTCTAACCCAAAGCAGGCAATAAGGAGATCCAAAACTTTGCAAAGAACAAGAAAAAACAGCTACCAGTGCCATGCATTACACGTAACGTTTGTTCTGCAAATTCATTTCATGATTCAGATTTTCCGTTTTAGTGAGATGCTGTTTCGGGTTAGTTCATCAGAAATAAAACTAAAATATTATGAAGCATTTTATTATTATACAGCTAAACCATCAGAAAAGGAGCATGTGATTATTTACCCACGCAGAGGTAGTTAATGATCCCTTATACAAAGACGAACATTTACAAAATGTGACACTTGGGAATTTGTCTTTACATGCCATGCAGCTGACTTTAATCACAAACTTTCATAAAAGCTTAAAACATGACTGTAAAATAAATCTGTATTATTATTGTACAGCATCGTAAATAGGGATGAGTAATTTCATTCACCCAGTGCCCTCTATCCAGATCCAGCAGGACACTCATCAATCACCAAAAATACTCAATGAAGAAGAAAAGACAAATTATTTTGATAATTATATCATAATTGTAGCTAGTTATTAAAGTAATGAATTTACATTTCCTCAATTACCATTCTTATATATATATATATATATATATATATATATATATATATATATATATATATATATATATATATATATATATATATATATATATCATCTCCTGCATTACCATCTCATCCCCTGTGCAGATTCTCACAGATCCTCAGGCGATCAGTGCTGTGTACAGGGAGTACAGCCAGTTCCCCTCCCCATTGAGGGCCAGCATAGAGCCGGGAGTGCCATCAGTCCAGGGTGGTAGATACATTAACATCAGCACAGGTACCTTGCACATTGAAACGCACACCACAGCGTTATTATTATTATTATTATTATTATTTATTTCTTAGCAGATGCCCTTATCCAGGGCGACTTACAATTGTTACAAGATATCACATTGTACATTATTTCACATTATACAGATATCACATTTTTACATACCCATTTATACAGTTGGGTTTTTACTGGAGCAATCGAGGTAAAGTACCTTGCTCAAGGGTACAGCAGCAGTGTCCCCCACCTGGGATTGAACCCACGACCCTCCGGTCAAAAGTCCAGAGCCCTAACCACACTGCTGCCGTTACAGCCTGTGGCATTCTTGTTACTCTGTTGCTCACTATTGTGTAGATCAGAACAGCTGTTAGCGTCCCGTCAGGACAAAGGCCAGGCCTGCAGCTGCCCTCTGCTCGAGTTCTGTGGGTGCCTGGTAAGTGGGGGCTTTTTCTGGGTGGTGAGATGCATCAAGCAGTCCCTGCCAACCCACATGTGTGCCAGGACCAATGTGGCATACCTGTGGGATCCCCATCCAAGATCAGCAACTGAAAGCGTGACTCTCCCTGCACACCACATGGTTGTGCCTGGGCTAATGTGAGGCACTCAGGGATCCCTTGTTCAACAACAGCAGAGTTTGAGAGGGACATTCATGTAACCATTATAAGACACACCCCAATTGGAACCTATTAGCAGAAACTACATGTACAATTTCTCCGAGAGCATACATATCACACTCAGAATGTCAGTGACAAAGACTTGTAAGTGTTTAAACCACAACAGAATCTACATACACATTAAAAATGTCAATATCAGCTGTTCATCTGTATTTTATTTTGATTTAATGACATAATATGACTCGTGAACAGTAAAGAGTGCACAAGAAATACACACTTATACAGAAGAGTGTGCAACAGTATAACCTAACCCCCGGCTAATAGATGCAAATAGAAATATCCAGGCAGTGGCAGCAGTCAGAATGTTGTAGAAGCCAGTCTTGTTGTGTTTTGAGTATGCTGGTTCTGTGATTGTTTCAGAATGGAGCCAGGGTGTCGTGGAGAGAGGCGAGCCGGTCCGGTCCTGCCGACGGCACACCCTGCTGTGTGAAGAGAAATCAGTGCTGCACTCAGTCTCTCCAGGGCATTGCACCGAGACAAAGGGAGAGTATGTATGCTTCAGAGTTGAGAAGAGAGAGTTTGGGACAATACATGAGTTTACATGTCAGCGTTCAACTGCCCTGTTTTTGTACAGTGGTGGTATTTGTTTTTAAATGTTTGGTGCTTCACTTTTGTTCTTCAGGTTGCTTAGCAGCCAGTCCCCTTCTGGAACTCTGAAAGCTGTCGTGAGGGAAGTCAGTCGCCAAGGGGAGGAGAAACAGTTTCTGGAGGTATGCTGGGAGCCAGAAGTGGGGAGAGGTTCAAGTATAGGGCAGTTGTGAAGAAACAAAGCATCTAATTCACTGAAAACACACAGGAGTCAGTTTTAATAATTGAAACAGCAGATGATAGAAATACCCGCGTCCTTTAACTTCATACTGATCTGTCTGCTGTACAGAGGCTTGAGGTAGACAATGTTAAAATGCACTCCCCACTAGAAATTTCATCAGTGCACGGGAAGCTGTAAGAGCTACGTCCTGTCTCACCTACAACTGTACTTCAGCTTTCCTAAGAAGGGAAGGGTCCAAGTTTTTTGTCTTTGCTCACTGCTCACTTCTCTCTGCAGATATGGGGCAGGAACGGTTTGAAGAGAAGCATTGACCTGACCCATCTAAAAATACACGGCAAGGTGTATGAAGAGGGTAGGTGGGAGTCTGTCTGTGTCTGTCTGTCTGTCTGTCTGTCTGTCTGCGTGTCCCCATGTTGATGAGAAGCACACAGTCAAAGCAGAAATAGCATTGCAGATGCAGGGGTGCAAATAGGTTTAACCTCAGATGCACAGCGAGCTGAATGGGGCCTGTGTGGACTCTCTGACCTTTAACGTTTGTCTCCATTCTAATAGCTGAATATGAATCAGACCAGGGTGTTTTGTTTGCTGTGGCTGATGCTCTCTCGTGGCAGGTCAGTTCTGATGTTCTCTCGTGGCAGGTCAGTTCGGGGTGCTCGCCTGGTCTTGCTCTGAGAGCAGTCTTCTCTACGTGGCTGAGAAGAAGCAGCCGGAGGCGGAGTCCTTCTTTCGAGCCTGTGGGACGACCAATGGGAACAAAGGGGTGTGGCCAGAGGGGAACAAGGAGAAAAAAGCTGGGGTAGAGGATGAAATGCAGAAGGTACATCAAACAAAATGCATACTGCAAAATGAGCTGGATACCCTGACCTGTCCGTCCGCTGCCATTCAGACCCGGGTCCCAGGATATATTCTGTTTCATGATGCTGGATTTCTGTTGCGCCAGCTAGCCCCCCTCAGCTCTACTTTGTGCTGTTCTTTGCAGGGGGACAAGTCTGAGTACAGTGGAGACTGGGGAGAGGGGCTCTCCAACAAAAGGGTCCCAGTCCTGTGTGTCGCTGACACAGAGAAGAGCAGCATCTCTGTTGTGCAGGGGGTCCCAGGGCATGTGTCACCTGGGCAGGTACGGACAGAGCGGGGTTACAGGGAGAGATGGGATCCTGCTGAATGGTAATAAAACCGAATTCTCAATAAATACACCATGATACATTTTGAGCCAGTCAAAGTGTTCCATTGCAGTAGACTGAACCGATACACAAATTGTTACCCCTAAAAACATAGGGGTGATGCACTCCAGGTGTATTCCCTGGTACAGTTAAATGTGCTGGCTTATCTTGGCAGGGTGTAGTGTGATCAGTACACTACAGCAATAGCAGAGACTGTTGCAGAAGAGAGTACGGTAAAATGGGAACTTCTGCTAGTAAAGTTAAGTAAACTAGAGTAGGCTAATAATAATGTACAGCAATGCTTTTTGGGCTAACCTTTTTTTAAGGTTTGTTTTCTCTGTGTTACGGTGTGGTACTGATTTATAGCATGGTGATCGCAGAGAGAAACATTCTACATCTTAAAATACTCTGCAAGCATTGTGGTTGATTTGAAGTTGCAGTGTGTGTTATGTACACATTAGTGCTTAGTGACTTTCCTGTGTCTATTGCAGCCTTTCTGGGCCCCAGGCGACACTGGGGTTGGGTTTGTAGGCTGGTGGCACGAGCCTTTCCGACTCGGACTGAAGTTCTGTTACAACAGGAGGTACAGTAGGACCCAAGTAGACCTGGACTGTTGGTTACGCTTCTGTCTCAAGTTCTGGTTGTTTGAAGAATTTTGCAATATGGAAGATCAGTGCGTTTGCCAGTGTAAATTGTAAACGGTTAACAAAGATTCAATTTTGTTTTTATTCCTCGTAGGTCTGCATTATTTTATGTTGACCTGCAAAAAAGCAAATGTGGTGAGTCATCAGGGTGTTCCAATTGTCATGTTGTTGTAAATGTGATGTTGGGTTTTATTTAATAGAATACAAAAGGACTGAAGTGCTGTTTCTTTCTCTCTGTCCCTCTCCCTCTCTCCTCCCTCTCCGTCTCTCTCTCTCTCCTCTTCAGAGCTGCTGTCCTCAGATGCTCGCTCGGTCTCGTCCCCTCGACTCAGCCCTGACCAGCGCTACATCGTCTATCTTGAGCAGGATGTCTTCGGGCCCCACAGCCAGTGTCAGCGCCTCCTGCTGGTCAGTATCCAGTCATCGTTATATATTCTTTTTTCAGGGATGGAAACTCCTACTGCGTAGCAGTTTAGCACTGTATACCTTGTCCCTGTTTGTAGGGATCCGGGACTTATGTCACCTTGGTATGGCATTTTATTGACCTTATTTGAAATTAAACTAGGATGCCAGGGAGGTCTGGATCTCTGTTTAAATTCAAAGGGCTGAGTGGAAATGTTAAACTCCTCCACCCTCTAACACTGTCACTGTGGAAAGATTGCTGCACTGCACTCTCACTCCCAGACTCTCCCCTCTCCCAGACTCTCTCCTCTCACTCCCAGGCTCTCTCCTCTCTCCCAGGCTCTCTCCTCTCTCCCAGACTCTCTCCTCTCACTCCCAGGCTCTCTCCTCTCACTCCCAGGCTCTCTCCTCTTTCTCAGACTCTCTCCTCTCTCCCAGGCTCTCTCTCCTCTCACTCCCAGGCTCTCTCCTCTCTCTCCCAGGCTCTCTCCTCTTTCTCAGACTCTCTCCTCTCTCCCAGGCTCTCTCTCCTCTCACTCCCAGGCTCTCTCCTCTTTCTCAGACTCTCTCCTCTCTCCCAGGCTCTCTCTCCTCTCACTCCCAGACTCTCTCCTCTCTCACTGTATAAGGCCGCTCTCTGTTGTCTTGCAGTACGATTGGCAATCTAAGGAGACCTCCACATTGGTGGACATTGTGAAGCGACCCAAGGCAGGTAGGTGAGCGTGAAAGTTGTCTTTTGAATGCACAGTGGCTGCGATCGTTAGTTGTTATTAATTAACAGTAATTAAGAATGTGTCTTATAAATTGTTGTCTTTGCTTGAGAAGATAACTTAAAAAAAGATGTCTTGAAATATTTGCGAATGTTTTATAATTCAGTGTGACAGACTATGAGTGGAAGTAATAATAATAAGATTGATAGAAGTTCAATAGAATTTTTTTTTGTTTTTGTATTATTTTCTTAAGATGAATTTGCCGGGCTGTACGGCTTTGCTTTGCCTAAGCGTTGCTGGTCTGAAGACGGTCAGAGAATCCTCTTTACCACTCCCAGAAGGAGCAGGAAGGTGTTGTGTTCTAGCACTCTTAACCACTGAG
Organism: Acipenser ruthenus; assembly: GCF_902713425.1. NCBI lineage: Eukaryota > Metazoa > Chordata > Actinopteri > Acipenseriformes > Acipenseridae > Acipenser > Acipenser ruthenus. Next base: position 27,557,370 of record NC_081213.1, read on the forward strand.
CTACTCCAGCACACTGCCTTCCATAACCACTGAGCTACTCCAACACACTACCTTCCATAACCACTGAGCTACTCCAACACACTACCTTCCATAACCACTGAGCTACTCCAACACACTACCTTCCATAACCACTGAGCTACTCCAACACACTGCCTTCCATAACCACTGAGCTACTCCAACACACTGCCTTACATAACCACTGAGCTACTCCAACACACTACCTTCCATAACCACTGAGCTACTCCAACACACTGCCTTCCATAACCACTGAGCTACTCCAACACACTGCCTTCCATAACCACTGAGCTACTCCAACACACTGCCTTCCATAACCACTGAGCTACTCCAACACACTGCCTTCCATAACCACTGAGCTACTCCAACACACTGCCTTCCATAACCACTGAGCTACTCCAACACACTGCCTTCCATAACCACTGAGCTACTCCAACACACTGCCTTCCATAACCACTGAGCTACTCCAACACACTGCCTTCCATAACCACTGAGCTACTCCAACACACTACCTTCCATAACCACTGAGCTACTCCAACACACTGCCTTCCATAACCACTGAGCTACTCCAACACACTGCCTTCCATAACCACTGAGCTACTCCAACACACTGCCTTCCATAACCACTGAGCTACTCAAACACACTACCTTCCATAACCACTGAGCTATTCCAACACACTGCCTTCCATAACCACTGAGCTACTCCAACACACTGCCTTCCATAACCACTGAGCTACTCCAACACACTGCCTTCCATAACCACTGAGCTACTCCAACACACTACCTTCCATAACCACTGAGCTACTCCAACACACTACCTTCCATAACCACTGAGCTACTCCAACACACTGCCTTCCATAACCACTGAGCTACTCCAACACACTGCCTTCCATAACCACTGAGCTACTCCAACACACTGCCTTCCATAACCACTGAGCTACTCCAACACACTGCCTTCCATAACCACTGAGCTACTCCAACACACTGCCTTCCATAACCACTGAGCTACTCCAACACACTGCCTTCCATAACCACTGAGCTACTCCAACACACTGCCTTCCATAACCACTGAGCTACTCCAACACACTGCCTTCCATAACCACTGAGCTACTCCAACACACTATTCTAACCAAAATATCAGCTACCTTTTTTTCTCACCTTTTTTTTCTTACAGGAAATCTTTGCGGTGGATATAAATACAAGAAGAGTGACACTGCTAACTACCAGTAAGTGTATTGCACTCGATACTACTACTGCCTGCTAAGTGAGGCGGGAGTTGACTTTGGCCAAACAAATAAAAGCAAGCTGACAATTAGTCACCAAAGCAATCTTCTTGTTCTGTTTTGTAGACTCTGATTTTGAGAGCTGGACACTGCTGACCATTGAGCAGGATCTGATGGTGGTCAGCTGTTTATCCCTTAACTGCCCGCCTTGCCTGGTAAGACCTCTTTCTCAGTGACTCTTTACCCCCAAGTCAGCGAGCAGCAGCCAGTCCGCACTCATAACACTGTCCCTCTCTAGTGCAGGGATGGAAATAAGACTCCCATTGTATAGCAGTTTGATCCATTCCTGGTTTTACTGTGAGTTTAATAAGACACACCTGCACTTGTTACTTGTACACTGTGGCTAATCAAGCTTGTAGTAAAATATGGAATGGGTGAAACTGCTATGCAATAGGAGTCTTATTTCCATCCCTGTAGTGTGTCTGTGTTCTTCAACTTTACAGGCTGTAAGACAATGAGGTGTATTCAGTTGATCATCTTAATACTGTTTTAAATAATTTATAAATGGCCCAAAGTTATTAAAATCATTTATTTTTAGCAAATAACGTTTTTCAAACTTTTTTAGATAGAATTGCTTTAGCCTGCATGAAATTTAGGTTGCCATTTAAAGTAGCTTGTAGTAAGTGCCAATTAGCTTCAGCTGGCACCTACCTGCTCTACCGGGACCCTGATTAGCTGAGACGATCCATGAGGTTGATGTTTCTGTTGAGCTCATCTGCTACGAGGTGGAACCAGTCTTGTTCTGTGTTTGAGACGTGCTGGAAATGTGTTGATTGGAAATGCTCGTTGCTGTCATCTCGTTCAGAAAGTGGGGTTCCTCCCCTCCGCTGGGTCAGAATCGGGGGTTTTCTGGGTGGCCCTGGACGAAGCCCAGCCGATCCCAGCCCTCGAGTGGAGGGTCCTGGACATCACCCCCCCACCTGAAGAGGAGAACAGGGACTACCGTAAGGAGAAACACAGTTAGCTCTCCAGGCCCCTTTATAAATGTGGAGTTCTGCAGCATTCGCTTTCCGAAAGATTCAAAATGAATGTATCTCTCAACCTTGTTTTGTGACAGCTGGCCTGGATTTCGATGCCCTGCTGTTAAAACCCAGGAAGGTGAAGTGGGGAGAGAAAGTTCCCTTGATTGTACAGGCGCACGGTGAGCCATGTTGCACGTGAGGATATGAATGGAGCAGATCCATTCATAACACGGGAGGGGCAGCGAATACACTAACACAGGAACAGTTTTAACAAGATGGGTTTACCCTGGGCTCTCCAGATCCCAGTTTGATAATCTGTTGCTCTAAACTGTGTGAACTGTGCTCCTGCAGGTGGACCCCACTCAGTGTTTGTGGCGGAGTGGCAGCTGTTATCTGCGGTCTTTGTTCGGACGGGATTCGCAGTGCTGCTGGGTGAGTAGACACTAGGCTGGACACCCCAGTTGAACACATAACACTGGTCTCAACTGTCCTTGACTGAGCACTTGCTCTGTTCAGATACGGCACTGGACGACCAACGCACAGAATGAACTGTACTGGGCTCCAGGGATCCCAGGCATCAGCACTATAGAACATCCCTCATGGATCACGTTGGCATGCTGATTCACCAGCTGATTATGCAGTACAGACCCTCAGTTGGTTCTTCTTCTAACTGGGGTATTCGATCACGAATCTGCTGTAAAAAAGCAGTCTTGACACTCAACTGGCTGAGGAGCTATAAGGAGATGGTCCAATTTTTTTTTACTGGTGTTTATCAGGGAGGTGCTAATTTCTTGGCAACGCAAACCATGTTCCAGAGAGAGAGAGAGAATCTGAACAATTACGCTTGTATCGAACAGAGAAAAAAGGACATCTGTGATTTGTAATGATAGATAACTACACCAGTGATACAGAGCAGAGCAGAAGCTTGCTATAAGTAGAAAGAGTTTATAAAATGCAAACACATGCTTCTTAAATGTAACATTCTGAAATGAGTCTGGACTGGTTCCATTTGCAGTGAATTATCGAGGCTCTACTGGGTTCGGCCAGGACAGCATCATGTCCTTGATTGGGAATGTAGGGAGCCAGGATGTGAAGGACATGCAGGTAAGACAGCAATACAATAAAGAGTTATCATTTCCTCCAACTGGAGCTCTTTTCTAGCACTTTAAAAGAGCACAGATAAGGACCTGGCAGTTGTACCAGGTTGTATATTTCCTCCATGCTCCAGAGAGCCGTCCTGACCCTGCTGCAGAGCGATGTGACCCTCGACCCCGGACGAGTGAGCGTGTTGGGCGGATCCCATGGGGGATTCCTGGCCTGCCACCTGATTGGTCAGCACCCCGATTTCTACCGCGCCTGCGCCATGAGGAACCCTGTCATCAACTACGCCACACTGCTGGGGACCAGTGACATTCCGGACTGGTGAGTACTGGCAGGGGCACAGGCAGAGGCTCTACTCTGCTGGAAACAGGGTACACCTGCCCTGTGCTTCAGGGAAGGGTCACTTGGCACAGCAAGTGTAGTTCTAACTCTTTCTGTCTAGCAAAGAAAGCTCGAGGGCAATGCACACAGAGAGTAGGGAAATGGATTTTAATACCTGCAGGACTGGACCTTTGCCCTTTGTTTCTCATCAGGAGGTACACTGCAGTGGGACTGGACTATACGTTCGGCCGGCTGCCCACTGCAGAAGCCCTGGCCACCATGCTGAATTGCTCGCCCATCATCCATGCAGAGCAGGTAAGTGTTGTCAATACCTCCTGGGAGCACACAATTCACGAAATACAACAGCCGACACCGCTAGAAAGATACAGTGCTTCTGTCTGCAGATAAAGACGCCTGTGCTGCTCATGCTGGGAGGAAAAGACAAGAGGGTCTCCCCACATCAGGGAATAGAGCTGTACCGGGCACTGAAGAGCAGGAGCGCCCCCATCAGGTAGGGGGTGGGATAGCTAGTGCTTTTTGTGGGATATGTGTGTTTGTGCACGTTGATCCTAATCTTGGCATATTCTAATCTGTAGTGAATGCCCTGTGACTCTTACTGCAAACGTTCTTCAGCTGGACGGAGGCATCTGTTTGTCTGCAGATCAAATTGAATTTTATTTTTATGTTTACAGATAATGCAGCTTTGATTATGCATATATAAGCATGGTGCAGGATATGCATCACTGAAATACTTGAATTTAATTTGGGAGGAAGTTTGCAATCCCTTTTGTTGTGTCAGCCTTATAATTACTATAAATACATACTTTATCATATAGAAGACAGTTTCGCAAAAATATATTTTTGACTGGGACTCCAGCCCCTCCTCCCTACACCTGAAAGCTCTCTTCCATTGGCTTGGTTGTCACATTGGCTTTTCAATCCCTCAGGTTGCTATGGTACCCTGGAGATGGCCACTCCCTCTCCAAGGTGGACACAGTGTCTGATTGCTTCATGAACACAGTCCTCTGGTTCCTGCAGCATCTCAAACACTGAACGAGTTTAAAAAGTGGCGTTCTGGGTTCTTCCTTTGTAGAACGGACTCCCAGACACTCCTTGTGTATGAACGATCTCAAAGTGGTAACAGTGCAATGTTAATAAGGGGGGGCCGGAGTTTAAAGGATGTTTAAAGGATATTAAATAAACTCTAGTCAACCAAACATGTCTTCTTAATTTTTACAGTTTTGGTATATTTATCTTTTCAACAGAAACAAAGACATTAACATTCCTACACATTGAACAGCATTGAACTCATTCCTTATTATAAGAAGTCAAATATATTCTGTTACCTTTTTCGAAGTGTTTGTCTACCTGAGTGTGTTAATAATTTGTTTTGCAATGAGAATGATTTTGATGCTGGTTGATGTTGCTTCATAGCAGTTGGTTAGTGTGGACCTTGTTGAATGGAGTGCAAAGCTGATGTCCTGTCTCGTGGTCTGTTGGATTACAATGAAACCTGAGCAGGCAGGTAATCAGCCTCATCGCTCAGGCTCCAGTCAGTTAGCAGAGCCTCGCTGTGTTTCCATTCAGGTGCAGCGGTTCATTTTGCGGGGGAGAGTTTCGCAGAGCACCTGTTAACCTGACCTTATGAGGAAGGAACCTTTTCAAGGGGTCAAAATGCAAATGGAAGATTGCACTTGCACTCAACTTGCATCCAGCCGTGCAGTGCGAAGTCAGTCCAGCAGAGGGAGCACCAACACCTGAACACTGGTTCTCTGGCACAAACCTTACAGGGGGCAGCTGCAAATAAGTTAAGGGTAACTGGGATAGCAGTCGCCTGGGTTCGTATCAGGTCCCAGCAACTGTTTCACAGGCTGCTATCATATTGCTGCATTGGCTTTGTCTTCTTTATTTTAAACGTATCCTTCCAATCATTTTATATATTGTGCTATATTGAGCATCAAGTGAAAGATTACCAACCCCCTTTGACGATGTTGTACACGAAACAACAGCCTAGCACTGCCAAAAACCTTACAGTACTTCTAATTACTTAAACATAAGAACATCCGCAATGAACAAGACGAGGCTGTGCGTCCCATCAGGGCCCGTCCCTTGCTGTTCGCTCCAGAGCAGCCTCTGCTCCAATTCTTGGCTGGCCCCTTTGCTAATAACATAGCCTGTGTTCTTCAGCTTCACACAGTGTAGCGTACTTCAACAGAAAAAAAATAACAATTCTGCAGTGATGTGACTAGAACTGGACACTGCATTCTAAATGGAGCTTCCCATATACCACATACCAATTTGGGTTTCCCCATATATTTTCCGAGCTGTACTGTCACTTGCCTATGCTTTACTACACTTTGCTATGCTTGTACCAGTGAAAAGTATTAAGGGAAACCAGAGTGTTTTCTGCATTACGTCCACAGCTTTAGATTCGTGGCCCAACATTGTTTTGGTCATATAATTGCTTCTGTAATTCTGCTAGACTTCAGTAGGATGCTGTGTAATCGTGCAGGTTTAAATTTCTTTTCTGAAACTCTCGCCATGCGACTATGCAGGCTGTGTTCCACCCCCGAGGGCCTTCATGGGGTTCCATACGGGGCTCGCCCCTGTGAATGGTTCTCTCCAGATCTCATTAGACTGAGTCGTCACAATGTTTTCCTGGCCTCAGTAATGCACATGCGTCATCTCGTTGTGTCAGACGCTGAGGCTGACGTCTGCTTAATCACTCTTAATGCTTAAAACTGAGAAGCAAACAAACGCTTGTGCTTTTTTTTTTGGTGCAAATTCCTGCAAATCTTTAATACTGTACGCATACCAGCGCCAGCAGCTTGGAGTGATTTGTCTGCTTCTCCTTGGCGTCTGAATTCCTGCAGATTTTTCGCTGATTTTGTTGTATTTTCTCTGAGGACTTCACGGTTCGTATGGTCCTTGTTGGAAGGGTGATTTGTATATCTGTACAGTAACAGACTTGCCTGTGTAGCCCTGGACACCATTCCCTGGTGTGAAAATTCATTAAATATAAAAACATTATTTTAATACCTCCAAGACTGCCTAACTGGATGAATTAATACAATATGTTGATGGATCAATTACCACAAAAAGTGGTATATAACTTGACTTGATGGGATCCAGGAGAAGGTGGAGTGACTTGAACTGATCTACTGGTGAAGTTTATGTGTGGTATTGGCTTAAAGTCTTTCTAGACCTTTTATTACGGTACACAATCGCACGTCACTGTACTATAGCACACAACAGTGGTTGAAAAGACTTTGGATATTGAACTTGACGTTAAATCCAACCAGTAGCCAGGCTGGGAACCTCTCACCTGTTGCCCTTTGCCTGAGTTGAGGGGAACCGGCAGGCTGTCTCGAACTGGAAATGGAGGGGAAGGCGTACATCAGTAGCCTTCCCTTGTAAAATACCTTGCTCTGAAAAAACCCATTGACTCCTGTGACAATTAACAGGGTCGTTTGTAGCTCAGACTCCCACAGCTCTGACAACTTAAATTACACTAAACACTCCTGCCCTGCCCAGCCCTGCGTGATGGAATACAGTGTCCAAGCTTTCCACACTGCATTGGAACGGACAGCCGTGGCTCTTAAAGCTAGTTTTCCACGACGCCTGGTTCTTTCAAGATACCTGTATGGGATACGCGAATGAACGTGGCCCACAGGCAGGGGATACGTGGATGAAGCTGTCGGTACAGACGAAAGGTGGAAAAAGAAATCAGATTGCCATCGATTATATTGAACACGTGTTTTGAATTCTCCGATCGTCCCTAGCCAATCAGATTACTCCATTCGCTCACTTTACAAGAGCCTGTAAAGTTGAATGCCTCGCACGAGAACGAAACAAAGAAAGCAAAAGATAAATAACATTTTTAAAACAGCAGACAAGTTATTCCCTTTGTGTTATTCCCTTGTATTAAAGCTACAGGGTTGCTTATATCTTAATGCATATTACAGTACCTAATGGCTGCACCAAAAACACTTGTTCTATTGCTAAATCAGTGGCTATCTCTATATAGCTTGCAAACTCGGGTACCTGTTTTGACTACAGTACAGCCTTCCTGTGCTTGATATGTAGTTTTTTCCCCTTGATGTCTTACGAAAAAACTTAATTTCCACAACAATTTGGAAACGTGTGAAAACCATACCCATGCTATCAATGAAAGGTAATGCTATGGCCATTGAAATGTGAGCATGCATAGGTTCCAGGGAGAACAATATTGTTTTCTATCCAAAATAGTAAAACCCCTCTTGGAATAAAGTGATGGATCACAGATGGTCAGACTGGCACTGGGGTGCTGATTGCTGGCTCGCAGGCAGCTGTTTAAAGCATGGATTTAGTATTCATGGTTTCAGTGTCAGGTTTTTATTTTTTCTAATTCTAAGCACAGTGAACAATAAGCATTAAGACACTGGTGACCGCGTTAAAGAAATATTTATGTAAAAATACACATGCAATCTATTTTGAGTTATATAATATACAAATGCCCAGTTTCCTATAATTGTTTTTTATATAAAACATTTACAACAATATACATTTAGTGTATATGCATTAATATAAGTCATATATGAGTCCCTATTGTGTACATTCACCACTGCAGTTTGTTGTTTTAATGCTTTTGGAATAGACCAAGTCTGACAGGAATGGGCCTGCCCTCCATCGTATTTTTAAAACACAAAGCGTTTGCTCTCGCCATTGCCCAACACTGCCACCCAGCAAATGTTAACCATCGCTCAGCTTCCAACTGAAAGCAAACTGAATTGACCTCTCTAATACACACAAACTGGGCCTGGGGGAGCAGTACTGTGCAGAGCGAGGCACATTGCCAGGAAATGTTTTCACTCACTGCCTGGAATCTATGACTCCCGGTGGGGAACTGGACCCCCTTCTTCCCCCTCTCCTCTCCCCCATCACTGCAAGTTGTGCCCCAATAAAGCACTGACACGCCAGCAAACTTGAGCTTGCTTCGTGACTATTAGCACCTCCATCAATGTTTTTTTATGCAGACTATAAAATAAGCTTCAAAAAGTATACGGTAAAACAAACATCGTGGCTAGTACCTTCACTGGTGTACTGATGAAGGTACGAGCCCAAATGATTGTCTGCTTGACTTAGTTTGGGTGGAACAGACGGTGACTGGACTTGGCTGTGATTGGTTGAAATGGACCATGACTGGACTGGAATGGGTTGTGATTGGGTAAAATGGGCTGTGATTGCACCCTGAGTCTCTTGTGCCTAAAAATAAAGGCATTTGTCTTTGAAATTACAGCTGTCTGTTTCTGGTCATCTTGCCAGGACATTCTTGTAAATGAGGCCTCGTTCTCAATGGGATTATTCCTGGTTAAAGAATGACTAAATCAATACATTTAAAAAAACGTTTTAACATATTTGTGAAGTGTAGAGGTTTATATAGATCCAGCAAGACATTAAAGCATTTTGATTATGTGCTTAGAAAGATCTGCAGCGGCACAAACCTTCAAATAGTTTGCATTTCTCTTGCAAACTGTATTTCAGCAAATTTGAGCAGTTCATTTTTAGGAAAACCTTAACAAACATGCATTGTATTAGCAGTTGGATCCAAGATATACGTTAATTGACAAACAGACCATGAACAGGATCAATAAAGTGGTTACTGGACCGTTTTCATTCATATTCATATATATATGCATACAATAAATCAGTGTCAGCTTAATTCTCATCCTCAGAATGATGTACCTGTCCTGTTCTATGTGCTTTCTGTAGATCTGCTGATTGCACAGTTCTGTATTGGCATCACTGCAGCTGGGATGTTGTGCTGTGCCAGTTATTGTTCTAAGAAGTGTGATCTGAACTGAGTGAGCGAATGAACAGCTGCTGTTTTGTTGAACCCAGGACCCCCCTGCAAACAAGGTGGTTTGTCTCAATAGGATTCTCTCCTGTTCAAAACGGAAAATAAATCGATAAATAAAACATATTGCGATTCTGCCAAACCACCTATAAAGACAGCTTCAATGTTACATTTCAGAGCTGATTCATGATCTATACGGGGCGACGCACATGTTTTTCACATGTTCCCATGCTAGACGTGTGCTTCAGTCCAGGAAACTAATACCCTAGAGGATCAGCATCGCTCCCACAGTGGGTATCCTAAGTCAATCACTGCACAGAGAACTGCAACAGCTAGATCTATATAACAAAACACATACAACACATTCTTCAACTTAGATATCATGGCTTTTCCTTTGCAATAAGACTCCCATTGCGGAACAGTTTAAGCGGTTTCTATGAGCTGATTTGAACACACCTGGGTGAGTTCAGGGTCTTATTTTAAACTTGTACACCTGCTCGAACGCTGAGCTCTTTGTTCTGTATATTAATTGTAGTTATGTGATCCCTCTTCCCTGACAGCCTTATATCTTAATCAACCGGTTTCACAGAGCCCGATTAACACTAGCCTTGAACTGCCTTACCAAAGATAACATTAGGTACTCCAAGTTTAGTGGTCTGTGAAACCAGCCCTACAGGAGTGAGTATGGATGCTAATCCTATGTAAGTTCTATTGCTTTTCAGAGCTGTGAAACCAGCCCTACAGGAGTGAGTGCTGATGCTAATTCTATATAAGTTCTATTGCTTTTCAGAGCTGTGAAACCAGCCCTACAGGAGTGAGTGCGGGTGCTAATCCTATACAAGTTGCTATATTGCTTTACTGAACTGTTCCTGGGTAAACAAAAGAAAAGAAAAGAAAACCTTCTCTCGTGAATGATGTTTAAACATTGATTTGAGTTGGGGCTTGCTGCTGAGTATGTGGTCTCAAAACATGTGCTGAATACAATCTGTTGGGCTGCAGTGTCACTGTGCGCAGACATGTGGAACATGATGCGCTTGCTGTATTAATTGAGGATGTCAGCTTTTGCGAGGTTTGTTATTCCTTTTCTTTTGGGTGTTGCTTGTCTTGCTGGAAAGGTTACCTACAACATAAACATATATTGAAGGGGGGGGGGGGTTTAGAAGGGTTGATTTGCAGCCCGCTCTATCAGCAATGCCCTTCTCTGGCTGTCTGTCATCTTGTCGGGGAGTCTCAGTACCTATGGAGACACGTTGCAGTTTCTTTCCATACCTTGTTGGTTATTATGCTGAACTGCCCCCAAAACCACAAAGAAAATGGAACCATAAAACAGAAAAGGTCATCAAAACATCATTTATAATTTATACATTTTGTCAGTTCCTGCTCGTAAATGTATTTCCAGATTGGGGACCTCCAGCTGCAGTATTTGGCTGTGTTATTGCAAAAGGGTCTATGCTGGAGCAGGGGCAGCCATGTGAAGGCTGTGCCGGGTGTGCAGCAGGGGAAGTCATGCACTGCTCTCCAGGCGAGCCAGTTTAGACAGCAGTGATTTAATGTCCGTGTTCCTTGCCCTCTGACCCCTGAGCGCGTCCAGCAGAGTCCTGTTTTAGAATTGCTTGTGTTTATTATTCTGCCCCCCCCCCCAGGTCCCTCAACTTGGGGGTCCCTGTTTTATTGTCTCCTCAGCCCTGCCTTCTGAGGAGCATCGCTTTGTTCTTCCTGGTTATTTTATGTCATGAAATGCTTTCCCATGATAGCCCGCTGAACTGAGGTGGCCATTCCCATTTACAGGAGGTGGGGTTCTGCTGTTCATGTTGCCAGTTAAAAAGCATGCGCAGTTTCAAAGGGAGCGTTTCAAGACTCTAGGAATAAGGACCGTCAGTGAGACAATCTGTTTGTTTGCTTATTTGAAATTGCTCCAGTTTGCTGAGAATTGGAGTGACAGTGACTTTTTTAAATTAGATTTATTGTCAAAAGAAAACAAGACTCAAGCAATAACACGGTTTGTTAAGTTTTCAATTGGGTGCATTCAGTAAGTTCTATTAAAATGACAAACACGTCTGGCACAGAGTTCAGCTTAATGTATTAAAGCCTTTCTGTTTCGTCCTGCTGTCCCCCATGGCCATCTCTTTTCCCTTCCAGTATTTCTATAATATTTACACTAGAATCAATCAGGGCTGCTCAAACATTTCACTACCAAGAGTTGATGACAATGTGCCGGAGGGAGGCCTCGCAAAATTTCAACTAAGCCAATTTAATTTAATGTAGTCTTTTCAGCTGCTCAATTTTTCTTTAACCTTCAAAACATCTTTCAATTGATTCGTGTTCTAACAAGGCACTTTTATGAAACCGTCTGTTCTCAATTACAGGCCAGAAAGAAACAGGGTTGTTAGGCAAACAAAACAAATAAATGGTATGTTTTTCTCATTGTGACAGGATTATGCATAGTCTGTTTTTATTGCTAACAATTTCAGTGATAAAACACCTTTAAATAAGTTGAAATACCACCGGCAATACAGTCCATTAGATTCGATAGAGTGAACCTTGATGGTTATTTGCTGTACAGGGTGTATTTTCAATTCGTTTTCATTACATATTAAGTGTTTTTTTTTTTTTTCTCAAATGATAAATCTTTAAAGCCAATGAGAACATCACAATGACAACTGTTCCTCTGCATCTTACCATGTGGATTTAAAATAACTTATTACACAATTACTGCATTTTTATAGAAACTGCCAAACTAAATTGCAACTGCTACAGATAAAGGTATGAAAGAATAACACTACAACGACATTGAAAATGCTGCAGCTCTTTTAGTGTTGCATGTACAGTACAGTGTGCTTTTCCATTGTGATGGTAAGCAGCGTTCTGTGCTGTGCTGTGCTTTGACGATGCTCGTGTTTTTTTGGAGCACAACATTTCCTATGGATTCGATTCAATATCTTCTGCTGGGCTGGCAGACTTTAGGCTGAGGTCTAAACTCAGGCTGCAGGAAAGCCTGACCCTTACCCGATTGGCACGGCCATCGAAATAAACTTGTGGGGTCAGTTTCCCACGCGTGAACAAGATGTCAGAGCGGTGATGCCTCAGTGCAGCCAGCAGGCTGGAGGGGTCTGCCCTGGATCACCCCGTCTGTCTCCAGGAGGGTCAAAGCAGTTTCACTTCACTTCTTCTGTTTATTTAACCAGGGAGGACCCCGGGGAGGCAAGTCCCATTTCGAACGTCTGATCCACCCAACTATTTTGACAAAGATGTCTGAGGATAACCCAGAAATCTGCAACCGCCCCCCCCCCCCCCCCCTCGGCACTGACAGGAACCGCAGCGTTTAAAAAACTGAAATACAGACACATCCCTTCACTGGGGATATGCAACCTCAGAGGGTTATTATAACTGTGAAACTGTACAAGGTAAACCTGGACTGGAGATAGCTCTGCTGCTGTGTGTGAGAGTCTGGGTCATTGTGCTGCACTCTGGAGATTGCTGTGGTGGGTATAGCCATGTATTTCTAGATTGCTTTCAAACGGTGATAAGCATGAAAGCCTCCATTCATCAGCAGCGAGCTTTTTAATCTTTACAAGTGGCAGACAATATCTCACCTGCAGACAAGCTGGGCCACACAGACCATAAAAACTGTCTTCACTTTCTCACTGAAGATAAATTCATCACCAGTCAATCTGTAAGCCTTTGAGGTAAATGCTGTTTCTGTAATCTCTTGACAAGTGGAAGTTTAAAACTATTTAGAATTTTTTTGGTGTGATATTTTTTTCACAAACGGCATCAACCAACCCCTTTTTCTTGCTTTTGATGAAAGTTCTGAGGTTTCTCAATGTTGTTAATAAATACACTAAACTTGCCAAAAGCTGATTTTTACAGCAGGATTGCTCAATTTTGTATATAACACATTCCCAATCGCAGTTGTTCAAATTATGAACTGTGCAAACGGCTTTCTATACAACTGGATCTTGGACTTGATATATCTGTGTGGATGTAATGCTGATAAATGTGCTGCTATTGGTAAATGTGGCCAGTTCTTTCTTGACCATGATGAATGCGAGGGTTATACAAAGAAAACGGTGTCTAATCCTCCATGTAGGATAAATACTGCCTCTCTCTTTAAAAAAAATCACTCTGCGTAAAAACATCTTAAAATCAAAACCATGTTGGGTTTTTTTTTAAAAAGAAACTTGAAATAAACACTGTTTATCTACCACACGGAATACATATGGAAAGACTTGACACATCAGAAACATATTTAATAAAGAATAAAACATCATAAAGGAATATTCAGTAAGCAGGGGAGCGAGCGAGCGAGTGAGTGAGTAAGTAAGGCGAGCAGGGGAATCCAACACTGCAAATAGCAGTCCTGTCTGTTGTTGACAGTCAAAACCTGTTATTAAATATCTCTCCTGCAGTGTTCTAATAGTTTCAATTAAGCGAGGATATGAATGAAGGTGGAGGAGGTCCCTTTGGAAGCCTGGCTTGCCTAGGGAAGCAAAGAGAGCTCTGAATCCGAGCGTGGAGTGAGGGGAGTGCTTGAGGGGACAAGCAGAAACGAGACCCCTGGCTTCAGCCTGCGCTCCCTGGGACAGGCTCCTTCCCAGCGCTTATTAAAGAGCGGCGCGGGCACGGCGCCCCAGCGCTGCACAGAGCTAGTCAAATAATCATCTGGAGAGAGGTGTGAAGAGTTGGGTTTCCCATCTCTGGACTGGAGCCAGGACACTACTGCCAGTGTTTAGAGAGTCCCATTGATTGGATTGTCACAAACCTGGCTAGATCAATCTGTCATCATCCTTCCCCCTGACCTCTCACACCAAACTTCCTGCTTCAGGTACAGACTTGGTTTTCAATGCCTGCCAGTTTACCAGGCTGGGGCTATTTTTGTTCTCGCACGCACAGGAAAACATTCAGGACAAACAGCAGCAACTTTTCAAAGTGTACCCGTCAACAAACTGCCAAGCGGCTCTGAAGCAATGGCCGAGCGATGGGAGGGCGCTACTGTAAACTGCACGTATTGCTTGTTATTCAGGGTTTCAGGAAGAAAAATAAAGCAGACAATGCCGGCAGCGAGCATGTGTGACTGGCATGTTTTCTCTTAACGGGAAATGAAAAATGGGCAGGTAACCTGCTCTCGCCCCGTACACCGGCCCCCAAAACAGGTTCCATTACCCCTAACTAAGACCCCCACTCCACGAGGGCATGCTGGCACGTGGGCTCACTCAGCACTCAGGATCAGAGCCCTATTAACCAGGCGCCCCCCCCCCGGCCTCTCCCCCATTAGTTCTGAGGAAGGCACGGTACAGAGGCTTGATTGTAAAGTGGGGCAGAGATCAAGGTAACTGGAGAGTGGTTCTAATTAGCCTGGTTATTAACCAGTTGATTAAGAACGATAACAGACATACTGTGGCTCTCTGAAGCGGCTCTGAGACCAGTAGATATATGACTTTTTCTGCAATGCTTTTTGCAAGTTACAGCAAAAAGTTTTGTCAGTGTTGTGTGAATCCTCCATTAGACCGCCATTGCAATTGTGCATGTCAAGTATGTTTTCTACAGACATTACATTGGTAGCTACCGGCTCCAACACATAGAATGTATGTTATGTTCAATATTGGTTATTAAGTTTTGGAATAATACATAGTACTTACTGCATTCCTATTGACTGTTTATTAACATGTAACATAACTTCAATAAATGGATAATTAAATATAAATACCTACTTATGCCACGCAAAATAAATCATTACCACAGAATGGTATTGAACAGATATGGGGGCGAATTCATTTTTAAATACGGAGAGAGAGAGCAACAGCGGATAAAGAGAGAAAGCCAAGGAAAGAGAGCTACCCAGTGCAGATGTGCTGACATGCAGGCCTCAGAATTAAGAGACCCTGTAGGTCTGTTGAAGCAGAGCCCTGGCCCCCAGTAGGGGACAGTGAATGAGAACAGAGGAGAGAGAGAATAACAATCCATCAGAGTGGAACTGGGAAAGAGAGAGCTGGCAGAAAAGAAAGAGATTCACCCCTGCTGGAGCATCACAAAGGCTGTGCGGGGCAGTGGAGGTAGAGGGCAACTTTGTGTCAGCGTCCCCATTCACTGGGGCCCTTTAGAACTCCAGCCCCAGGCTGTGCGGGGCCTAAGCAGTTTTGTGTTAGGTGAACTGGGATTCTTGGGGTAGCCTCTCCCTTCAGCTCTCTGCTGGGAGCTGCCTGGGTTTATTCTTCTCAATAACTCTTCCATCTCGTCTCTCAAGCTATTTTTTTTGTTGCTTTTAATCTGTCTTTGCGAGGGGCCAGTGTTCTGAGAGTGCAGGTGGCCATGCTGAGATAAATTACGGGGCTGAGAACTTTAACGTCAAGCTCCACAAACATCCACACAATGCTTTTGAAGTGAAGACCTTTTTAGTGCTGAAAGGGAAATGAAACTACAGCATCAATACTGCAAATCTATCAAGACTCATCTTGGTTGCAAGGAAAAGTTCAAGCAAGGGCGTGGTGCCGTTTCATTTGCAGTTTTGAAATGTCTTTCTTAAACATTCTGTCTTGTTTATTTTTTAACATTTGTCCACTTGGCATAGTTTTAATGATCGTGTGCTTTGAAGTGTATTTGCAGTTGTGTAACACCATTATTTCCTTTAATTCCAGCGCTGGAGAAGTATTGTAAATGAGGCCCACTGTGTTTTACTGGACAAGTCAATCCAGCCTCCTCGGGCCTCTCCAGTCATGGAGCCGGGACCTCCCGCTGTACAGTGCGCAGAAGTGTGGAGTTTGGATGAGTTACAGGTAGTGAAAGATAAGAAGCTTTATAGGAGAGCAGGGAAAGTTGTGGTTTACAGCTGCTGTTGGGCTCTGTGATGACAAAGGCCCACTGTAGTCTATCAGGGCGAGCAGGTCCATTACTAATAGGCAGGGAATCTTGAAGACAAGCAGCTCCAAGGAGGGCAGCTTGGTAGCACACATGCAGACACTGCCAGAGACACATCTTTACTAGGTTATAAATCTAGTGAAGGCCAAGGAGGGGTGGGGGGCAGTGGGCTCACTCGGTACTCAACCAGGATCAGAACCCCATTAACTAGGCGGCCCCCCAGTCCAGTAAGTGGTCGTCAGTGGAAGGGAGAGTGGTCACTCACTGTACTGCAGGCTAGTATGGAGCAACTTGTTTCACAAATGCATTTCCAATATAGTTAGAACGTATTATTTTGTTGTTATTGAAGGAGTACAGGAACCTGCGCTACAGTGTCTCTCCCCAGGAAGGGGGCGCTGTGGAGCACAGCGACAATCCCCTGTTTTGAAATGGAGGAGCGCTATATAAAACTTTCTGAAAGGAAATCCTGCAATTGAAAATGCAGTATATCTGGTTTTGGTCCACATCTTCTCGAAACACGGACCCCTGCCTACTGCCAAAGCTAACAGAACGAATCGCTGTTACAAAATGTTTAGGTTTTTTGGGAAGATCCGGTCAGTGCAGTTGGGTGGGAAGCAACTATACCCTACTGTGGTAGACGTTAACAGACAGATCATTCACTCCAGGTAAGCAGCACCACGTATAGTATTAAATGCCCTCTATGGAAAGGGACGACAGTCTTCTCAACACAATATTCACAGACCTGTGTGCTGTCTGCAGTGCGAAAAGTACAGACAGAAGCAGGAGCGAGCCTCTTTAGTTCCCAGAGTGACAGAGTGTTCTTCAAGAAGGTAGGTAAATGTGGGTACCTGCAGCTGAAGCTACCTTTAGGGAATGTAAACAAGCTGATAAGACAACAAGATCTGGCAACAAAGAAGAATGAATATAGTACAGAGACACGCAGGAATCCTATTGAAGTATGACATTGAAGGTCATTGTGGGAAACATCTTTAACATTTCTGATATGTAGAAGAAAGACATTCCAAGATTATCAGCAGGAATGTCTACAGCATAAAACAAAGAAATCCATCAAGATGTAAATACTCTTTTGAGCAATACATGTGTGGTCCAATTTAATTAGTATGACAGGTGAATCCGGATCCCCTAAAAAGCAGATCATGATTTGTTTTAATCTGCAGACCCTAAATAGGCATGTCTCTTCTGAAAAATAACAAGACATTTTTAATGAGCCCACACTAAATCAGACTGACAAGAACGTCTCTCTTTGACATCATTTTAATGGTGTGTATTTTCTGGTGACAGCCTTAAACAAAGGCCTTTCCTCGTATGGGGGAGAAAGATCTCTTGTGTATTCGAATGATGCATCCCAGAGACAGAGGAAAGATGAAGGTAGATCCCAGGCAGGTTTACACATCCCTCCCATTTTTAATTCCTTCTGGAAGAGAATGAACTGTGGTTGAAATATGCAGGGCGGAATGCATCTTTTTATTGTGCAACAAATCCATACACAACAACTGAACTATAACACAACAGCTGACACTTTTCATTAATTCTTTCTAAAGGCAGGCATAGTAACCTTGACAACCAGTCTGTGTTCAGCATTTGTTTTTTAAAATCAATACAAATCCAATGTTAAAGGTAGACTGATGAAAAACAACATGACTACTATCACCCCCAAACCAAATAAAGAAATGTCATCCAGCTAGCAATGATGGACAATAACAATCAAAGCAGAAACAGCAATCCCGCTAGAGGAACATCTATTATTTAGAAAACTTTAGGAATAGTTAAAGAATAAAGCTTGTTTTAGTTATCTTCTACTTTGCAGAGAGGGGAGACAGAAACTAAAGATCTCAGATCAAACCACTCCAATAAAATGACTTTCATGACTGCTTAAAAGAAAGCATACTGGCAAAGATCACCCTTTGTTCAATTACAATAACTATTGCAGATGCTCCTCAGAGGACTGGACTGCCTTTTACCTGTCAGTCCTGCTTATGTGTGTGTTCTGCTTGCATGCAATACGAGGTAAAACGAGCCAGTAATCCAGGTGGGATTACATATGAAACAACATGTGATGTCATTTTGAATTCATATGAAAAATGCTGATTTGTTCTCTTGATTTAAGGCTTGAATCAACACTGATATAAAGTTTGATCCCTGATACTGTAGATGGCTTGATCTGTAATTTATTTCAGCTGAAATGATAATGCATTTGTTAATCAATCAATTGGAACTTCAACGGTAGAGCCAATTGGAAACCCCTATTTTACAGCTATTCAACCTTGACCCCTGAGTCACAGGAACATTTCATTAGCGATCCTTCATGAAGATGAAAGCCCGAAGGGGTTCTGTATACCAGCCAGTAGGGATCCCATAGTTGTCTGCTGATTAAATACCATCTCCCATCTCTAAACGGCGTGCCTTGACCCTTGACTATTTGAAGTTTGTTGACATCACATTTTTTTCATCCTAAGATAAATGCCACAGGAAACCCTTACATCCAATAATATATCCCAAACCAAAGAGGACGGCTTGCTTTATGGTTGTGTAATCCCGTGTCCCATATAAAGTAAGATGAGCCAATTATGACGGGGTGGTATTAAGGATACAGCCTGGCCTTTCTGCTTGTGTAAAACACACAATAAAGTAACCACACCAGAAATAAACAACTCGGGAGTTCATTTCAGAGCGCACACGTTTTTATTCAGTTTTAGAATTGTAATTGTTTTTTTTTTTTTGTTGGTCTTTTAGAAAACAAATGCACTACTGACGATTTGAAGTAACCAGCTTTGAGAATCCAGCTCAACGTTTGCTCTGGTTCATACTCTTAAGAAACCGAGTCCTATTTATTTATTTTTGTTAAAGATGATGTTAACATTTCTGATAGGTCCTGAGGGAGTTGCTGGTCACTGACAGTGGCACCTCCAGTATCAACACCGCCATCTTTCAGTGTTGCAGAACACTGTGTTCTTTGCCTTT
This sequence comes from Acipenser ruthenus, assembly GCF_902713425.1. Classification (NCBI taxonomy): domain Eukaryota; kingdom Metazoa; phylum Chordata; class Actinopteri; order Acipenseriformes; family Acipenseridae; genus Acipenser; species Acipenser ruthenus. The sequence continues at coordinate 27,576,725 of NC_081213.1, forward strand.
CATAATAAACTCACTCCTGACTGTTGCCTCCTTGTGTGGGCTGGTGTATTGTTACAAGTTCAGTGTTAAAATGAAATGTGTCTGGGAGGTGTTTGTATGCAATACCCATTAGAAGCACGGACTTCACTGAGGATTTCTCTTGGTTGCTCTGGGATTGGTAAATTCATAAATCTAGCATTGATATACCCGTATGCGCACAGCATATCAAATGTTGTCTAAAAAAAAAAAAACATACATTTGCTGGAATCATTAGCAATCATGCAAAATAATGATCTGAATAACAACAGAGATACAAAAGATGGTTTAATCTATTTAGTCCAGCACACCATAATGACAGAAGGTAGTATTTGTATTTGAGTCAGTGTTGTGCTTTGAAGTATTGGGTCTTAATTACAAATCGTTTACTCATGTTGGAATGGTTTAATGGATATCAAAATGTATTTAAACTCGTCAAATCAGACTTCTTTAAATAAAGAGTCGAGCTTGCAATGAACCCGCAGTGTATACACACCTACCCTGATTAACTGGAAGAGGTTGTGCTACAATGCCTGCTCTGTTTATTCTTTCCTCACTTTGGCAACCAATCTGATTTATTCATTCCTTTCTGCAGTGTTATTCTGTCGTGGAAAGCAGTAGATTTATCATCTCTGATGATATATAGCACTGCCGAGATCCTCCACTGTGCCACTGTACACAGCCTTTTAAATTACATGATGTCTTAAACCACTACCTGGAACCTCCACTGTGCCACTGTACACAGCCTTTTAAATTACATGATGTCTTAAACCACTACCTGGAACCTCCACTGTGCCACTGTACACAGCCTTTTAAATTACACTCCCAATCTCCAAGCTTCAGCTTGCTTTGTTAAGCAATTGCATGAACTGCATGCATACAACGTGGTGTTGTTTTTGGCCAGGAAAGTGTAAAACATGAAAAAAACCCCACACCCAATAAAGTCACCAAACCAGGAATAAACAAGCCAAACATTTGATTTAAGGGTTTGAAAATAGACTCAGATTTCAAAGGACTCTTTATTAACACTCCTTAAAACAGTTTAGTGAATCTGGTCCATTGCATCCACACAGCACTGATACCCGTACCTCAATTGGAGTTGTCTGTTTCCAACAGTGCACCCTAATATCTTTAAAACCAAGTGTAACTAATGCAAACCGTCATTAATCTGTACAAGACCATGCAGAATGGTGGGGTTTTAATCATGTTGCTAGGTTCTGGGCAGACCACTATGACAAAACCAGCTGAAGGCTAAGAGGTTAGTACTGTACCCCTGTGGAGAGCACAGCATGGAGAATCAATTGTGTTTGCAAAAACTATCTTGGAATGTACTTCTCCTTGGCATTTTTCTCCTGATCTGTAAAGACTTAAAGCAGGTGTTGCAGATTTAAGTCTTCCACTTTTGAATCCCCCCCAAGGTCTCTTATTCTGGTTTACACACACCCTTGTGTCCCTCATTATCCAATCTTTAGTAACTTTTTTAACAGGAGCTCCAAATGTAGTTATGAAAACATGCCATGTGCACTCAGGACTTTACTCTCCCTGAAACTGAAAAATAGTTTCCAGATTCCTTGTGTTTTTGGGGGAATATCTCTATTGGGTGCAGTCTGGGAATAATAACCACTGTGTTTTCCATGAACATTAAGAACCTCACGTTCAGCTTTTTAACACGACTCCTGTCTTGTTTTATTTATAGAACCTCCCTGTGCTATTGCTTACTTGTTTGAAACCAGCCCTGGTGTGTTGTTACTAGGTTGCATGCAAGCTAAGAATGAAATAATGCAATATGAACATGGATTCAATATGGTTTGTTTAAAAAGCTTTTGTAAAATGACGTATAATCCATATGTGTGTCAAAGCCATCATGACCATCTATTGATTCATATCGCAGTCAGATCATTTAACCCAGGGGATGTAATTCTACCCAGAGATGAGGCATCCAGTGAGAATATTCCTTTGCCCACTGTGTCAAAAAATGACCAATCAAACCGGAGCTGAATAACTTGATAGTTTCTGACACGATGACACAATGCTGAGCTAGCATCCCAATGCAAGTTTCCAATAACTGTTTGTTGTTATGAGGTTTAATCTTTGGCCTCCTGCTACATTTTGGATTGGTCTTAGTAATACAATACTTTATTTATTTATTTATTTATTTATTTATTTATTTATTTATTTCCACCCCCAAGAGCATATCTAGTATCCCTGTCCAGTTTAATCCTATACTTATGTCAAACAGAATATAGTGCCTGTTCTACACCTCGCTCTGATCCAGACAAATTCAACCCAAGCGCTACCTCTGAAGTGCTGGACCTCCAGTTTAAACCTAAGGGACCGGGGCATCAAACCTTGAATATCTTTTAGTTACAGGGTTCTGTTTGCAGGGTCATTAGAAGTGAATAAAGCTAAACCGAGCGTGTCTCTATTCCCTATTGAGGCGTTTAAGATCCTACCATGATCTGCTCTGATAGAAACAAAGCGTGCCTTTCTCTCTTTTTTATTTTTTCCATTTCCAAGATGCCTGGGATACTTGTTTAATCAGCGACACGGAAAGGAGAGGCGGGCTGGCTGGGCTGAGGAGCTGCATTAAACCAGCTGTGAGATCGGGTTCCCATTTTCAGGTTATTTTCTGATTACAACCCCTTTCCCCTACTCTTAACTCCCAAGGATGGTTCACTTTGTCCGTTATTTTTCACACAGAGTCAGCAGTTTGATTTCGAGGGGCTGCGATCCCCATGTACAATGAGACGGGCGGGGTCAGCTTCCCGTAATGAGACATCCAGCTACCCTGCTGGTCAGACCAGCCTTCATGCATAGGGCCATTCCAGATTTTGAATAACATGTCCTTGTGACCCACTTTGCATTCGGAGGTGTGTCCAAACCCAGCCTGGATCACTCAATCTGGGGCTGAACTGGAGCAACACCTACTGCTCAACCCCCTGCTTGTCTCTCTCAGTTTGGAGCTAACTGAACAACACCCCTGTTTATAAATCCAGGCTGGGGCTATTATTGTGCACTCTAGTCTCATAACCTAATGAGTCTCATAACCTAATATAACATAATGAGGTTACTCTACCGGCAACACCTGTGCACCACCTGTTATCAAAATGTCACTGGGATTCGGTGGAGGCCAAGAGTTAATTGCTGAGATTTCAGTTTCTGATTGACTTGGAGTGTAACAAAACAATGTAACATTAGGAAGGAAATTGAATTACTAGTGTTAAGGTAATTATCCGCAGCCACTGAGGTAACCAAACCTCCTTCTTGGTCTCTTAGAAACAAATTACTGAGAAGATGTTATCAGCATGGCCGTCAGAGAGCCACGGCACAGGTAACTCAATCCTCCAGAGGCAGGCAACGTGGCTGACCCTTCACCTCTGACCTTTCACCCCGGCTGACCAGCCGAGTGTGAAATTACCGTACCTACCTGAAACTTGAAGAACAAATTCCAGAAGTCCTGTGGCCTCCTGTGTTTCCAGGACACCTCACTTTGAAACAACTGAAAGCCTTATAACTACAAGGCACTTACCTGCTCAGCAGGCCCTACCTTAATTAAAGCATGTAAGGCTTTAAACCTAACAGCAATATGGCAAACCAAATTGGTTTATAGAAACTCCACCACTGCAATACTGCCAGCCTACACCCCATAGAGAAATATACCTTAAACTACTACACAAGAAAAGCCACTACTAGTGCAAGCGCTCTCAAAAGATTCTATTAAACATGAAAAAAAAGTATAAAACATTGTGGTCCCTAGATTGCCGGTGGCATTGTTTTTTGTTAACCGTTTCTAACTAAATTAGGAGAGTAATTATCTTAATGGCGAGATGTTTAAATACAACTTTTAATTGCAGGAAGTGACTGGTAGAACTAGAGGCTTGTGTGGGATCTTTATTTACAGAGTGTCATAGAAACATCAGATAGCTAGCATTATGGGCAATTCCCAAGCGGAGTCAGCAAAGTTCCCATAGCTGCCCATCTGGAGAGAGGAGACAGTAAAAGCTAAACTCAGGGCAGAGGGCTGGAGAGAGGGAATATGCACTCACAATTGTGAAGCTGTAGAAATACTCTGACCTATTCACAAAGCTTTAGCTTCAGTTTGCTGTCAATTTAAACCAACACTGGTCTGGAACAGTTTAACGAATCAAACTATCAAGAGACAAGCCTTTGTGAAACTTTCACATTCATATTGTGCAATTAAACAATCTTCAAATCAGTATAATCTCCCTGGTTTTGACCTGTTGTAGAAGACCACTTTCACCCATAACCAAGGGTGACCATCTAAGGCAAGGTTTACTCGTGTGAGCCCTGTATAAGGTCACAGGAAGCAGAATGATGATATACACTTTGGAATTCATCAGCAGAGCGCTCCATCGCCTATGCAGGCCATTTACGCTTTGACCTTGGGAGGAATCATTGGAATGAACAGAAACGCAGCTTGTGTTACTCTTACTAACACATTCTGTTGTTCCCCCAAGGGCTTATCTTCACTTTCTAATACGCTGTGATCAACGGTGCTGGAGCCTTTCTATAAAAGTGTGGGGCCAAGGTCGGGGGTGAGGGTGTAGCCGGGGAGGGGGTCACGGGATGGATAGCGGATTGATCCCCAAACGTATGCTGTCAGGTCTAAAAGGACCCCTGTGATTCAGCATTGCTAGCTTGGCTCGGTAGCCCGTCTCATACCCTCACCACACTCTGTTTAAAGAAGTCTGAGTTTGTATTCTAAAATAGCTGCCCCATTTCAACATATGGCCCCTCAAACATTCTGAACTGTAAACTCTTTTTTTTGTGTCAGTATACAGCACATCCCTTACATCCCTAAGATGGGATAACTGCGCTGGTTATGCTGCGACCTGGAGCCTCTCCAGAGCAGGTGACGGGCTCAATGGTGATTAATGAAGCAGCAGGACATTCTTCTGGAGCAGGGCTTTCGTCTGATCCCTTTCCAAGCTCAGCAGGGTTGTTTAGGTTGGGTCTCTTCACAATGGGACGGTGCACAATGAGAAAGACGCAGGATTGATCAGCACTTCAGAATGAAGCACCCTGCATTTATAATGTTATCTATGCAGGTCATGAAGCACAGTTGTATTTTGTGATACCCCTAATTCACATATTGATGCAAAACGTATCTGATAGTAAAGTATAACATAGCAATACGGTACAACTACTGCACCATGGTGATTCTATCAATCTGCAGTATATATCTGTGGTGTCTGCCCGTCTGGTCTCTAGTACTGTAGCTCATCCGTAACTTAAATCAGAATTCTGTAGATAAAACTATAAGAAACAGTTGTTTCATATAGAAAAGGTTCAGGTCACTGCTTTTGCAGTTGTGTGTTTATCATTAGAAACTGGGCTCCATAATAACTCGCGTCACACAGGCTCTCCAATAGGCACCAGATGGGAGAGGGGAACTAGCTAAACAGACTCCGGGTTAGAAGTGGCAGCCAAGGGTTTGATTGTATTAGTTTTCAAATGTTTACACAGGATGATCCCGCTAGGATGTAGCATGATGGAGGTGGGAGGTTCTGGTACCAGCCGGGTCTTGACTCAGTTCCAATCGTTCCCAAGGCAACCGTGCCAAGGAGCCTGTCGGGGTTCACTCCCTGCAGGGATAACGTGGCACCTGGGTTTGATTGCCTGCTGGGCAGGCGTGCTTTGGCAATCTGTGTGTGCGTCATGGAGTTCAGCGAGGGCACAGCACTGCTCTCGGTGTTATTGTTGGAATCGGTCCGCTGTAACTGATCGAAAGGTTACAGCGGAGTCTTAAACATTTCTTGATTATCAAATACCGCCTGAATTTGGATGTTGACGTTCTTGGGGGGGGAAAAAAAAAACAAAAAAAAAACATTTCTGCTTCACAGTACATTAAGTTCAATGTAAATTATTACCTATAAATTGAAGAAGAAAAAATAAGAGCTTAGCAGAAGAATATCTATCTTTCTATCTATGTATGTCTTAATATAAACATTTTTCTTTTCCACGGTGACATTCAAGCAATGTTCCAGAACGACAGTATAGGTCTGTATTCAATTAAGGGATTACTGCATGCTAACACAAGAGTGTTTTTTCTAATGCAGCAGCATGTTTTAAGGGAAACAGCATGGCTTATAAAGCAGCTCTATATCTTTTTAATTGAAAGTGTACAGTATCTATAATAAACTACTCAGAAGTTTAGTTTGTTTCGGTGTGATTGAGTATTTATGGGCACATTTAATATATTAATTTTTTGCCCCTGTGTGTCAACTCTGGAACGGCAACCGAGGTCTGTGGCATAAGCCAGCAAGAAGAGAGGGTGTGAAAGTGTCTCGCTGATTGGGGAGGGCTGTGCTGTGTGATTAGGGTTGAGATCAGCTCTGTGACACATCAACACCCTTCCTGACTGCACTTCTCAGATTGCCCCCTCTTCCATCCTAAACCCCCTCAGTGACACAGTGATTAACGGGCATCAGGAACGGGAGAAAAACAAACAAACAGGAGCGGGGTGTGGACTCCAGACGAGGAGGGGGTCACCGTGCCAGCGACGGAGTTCCTGTGACGGATTGTGTGGAGGTCACGACCTGGTCTCATTGTGAACAGGCCTGATCGGTCAGGATGACACAGATCGTTAGCACACAGCTTCACTCTCCCTTTCTCCTGACCGGCCTGTTTGCTTGTTTGTTTTTTAAATAATCACGCTAATTGTCTTTTTAATACAGACTGACCCTGGCTCGAGGTGAGGGATGGACATGGGTGACATGGATCCACCCCTCCATTCATTACAAAGCAGTTTAAGACATTTCCAGCTTAATTAGTTATTCCCTGGCTTGCTACATCATATCATAGGAGCCACAGGGCACCCTGTTCACAAAGAGATCAGAAAGAGTTCATCGATTCTTCTCTCACACTGATGATCTACAGGGATGCTCCCTCTCTCTGTGCTCCACACGCTGGCTGCTGAGAGTCGAGTGTTTTGTGGTTTTGGCTCCCGTTCAGGGTGTAACAGTTTCAGTGAGAGGAATGAGAACCTTAACACAACACAGGCCCCTTCGTGCTACCGGATCGCCAGGGCTGGGTGAAAATACTTCAGCTTGTAAATCAGTAGCCGGAGAGCTGGAGAGAGTTTGCAAACAACTGCAAAGACAGCAAGACAGACTTATCAAATCATTTTACGCTAATGTGCAATTCTCGAAAGGGAACCTAATGCAGTTTCACTTTGCCTTGAACTCCAGGAATGGTTATTAAAACAAATGATGATTCGGCCGCACAGATACTGAAATCAACAAACAAGCTGTAGGTACTGGTATATGCTTTTTAATTCCCCCACCATGTACCATCCATGCCTGACTTACAAGAAAATTATATATTGAATCCATCAGTGGCAGTACATTATAAGTTCCCCTTTTTGAAATCCGGAGAAAAATGAGTTTGACTGTTTGACTGAAAAATGAGTTGACTGTCATACGAGTAAAATCAATGGAGTTATACATGAAGCTGTAATTCAATATATTCTGTTAAATCCACTTACTTGCGAGATGTTGATAACTCAGTATGAGTCGCACTGATGGTTTCAATTAAACAGTATTTAAACCCCCGAGGTGTGGATTGAAGCGGAGATGTCCTATACACAAGGAGCACTCATTCACCTCCAGGCCAGCTGCCACCGCACACAGAAGGGCTGAAAGACCTCTTTGAACTTGGCATTTGAACCCAGGATCATTGGGGTTAAAAACCAAGGGCATTAATGACAGTTTTCCACTTGGTAAATCAGGGGGTTATATCGGTGTCACTTAATAAACGCTTTACAATGCACATGACTGTTAGTATCTAATCAGAGTAACATGTGGATAGAGTTTATCCCTTCAAATACATTTTATAGGGTATTATACCGATGACATAAAAAAATAGGTACCGATTCATAATGAAACCTAATGGAACATCTGAGCGGAAACACAACACTCTGGAACACTCACTATTCTACCTTTTATAGAATACATCAATTACAGATATCTTATCTTCCTGTTTTAATCGATCTTATATGCCAACACCAATTTTTAGAGATTTATAAAAAACTGTAAGAATGGAAATATAAGAATTTACCTGTATGAAACTAGCAAGAGACCACACAGAACAACATCTCAGCTGCTTCTGCCTGGTCTTTTCTTTCTAGGTAGTTTTACACAGAGGAAATTGTTCTGTTCCTTTCAGAAAACTCACCCTAGCCTTGAGACTAGATTTGGATCTCCAGCTTTGATATTTAGCCGTTGCTAATTAATTGGTGTTTAGACGGCTGTGTGGACGTGTTCATGTTTTTCTAGTATTTTGTAAGGTAGCCTTCTGGCCAGGTCGCTCTCGTAAAAAGGAGATTGCAATCTCAAAGGGTTTTATCCTGGAAAAATAAAGATTTATTATTGCAACCTGAATTTGTTAATACGATATTAATGAAGGGCTATTAGACTTCAATTACTGAAACAACAGGAGCCTCAAGTGTTCCTCCGATGTGCTCTGAAGAGGCATGAGGTGGGGGATTAAACCCAGGAATACTCCCAAAGCCCTCTTACTAACCACTGGGCCAAGCGGAAATCAGCTGAAACCGAGTGCCCTTTGATAAACGGAACAAGTGTGCTGTGAAATCGGAATTAATCAGGTCTCACCAAAGAGGAAGAACGTTTGTTTCTTCAGAAAAAATGCAGATAGGGTTTTAAGAAAAGTTTACAGTACGTATTTCTGAAATGTATTACCTTACGAACCCTCGGAAAAAATGAAATATATATGATTTGTAGGTATTTCCTGTATCAACTGCCAATGTTATCACAAATAAATAATACATTACTTTGGCTTCCATGAAATAGAGTGGCGCAAGAGCAGGGAATGGAATACTATTAAGGAATGGTATTTCAATATGAAATCCATTGTGAAGCCCTGCAGTTTTAAAAGACAGATTCAGGTGCTGATGGCATTCGCTTGTTGTGCAGTAATGTTGAAAGATATTTCCTCATATGGTCTCAACCATCTGTCTGTCTGTCTGTAGGTCTGTTCATCTGTTTTATATGGTACCTAGTCTATCATTTTATTCAAATGATGTACCTCCCCACATTTAACCTTCTGTTTCAGGATAGCAGAAGGAAATCAAGGGCCTGAATCAAATGGCTTTTTAGATGGAGGGTTGCAATTAATGGAGGGAATATGGAAGATATTTATTTTGATTAAGACTCCATTGATATGATGCAATTGCTAAATTAGCTATATCCTCCACATTAGCTCTGTTACACAAGCTTGTGGATTCCCCTCCAGTTAAAAGGTTAACTGAATTGGGGCATGGGGTCCCTTGAGAGATATGGAAGGATGTGAATGGCTTGAAGATGCTCAAGTCATAAACTTGTCTGGGTCTCTTCTCAAGGCATAAAAGTGGTACAGAAACCCTGAAGGGATTCACAGAAACGCATGACTTCATCTTTGATATTAAGCGTGAAAAAAAAACACTTTTTACCCTTTTTTGCAGTTTATAGTTAATTGAATTTGGGTGCAAAAACATTTGTGTAGATAGATAGATACAAATGTGGAAACCAGACAGACAGACAGATCTTGTTTCTTCACTTCCTCACACTTTTTTTGGTCTTCTTTCAAACATAAACTTATCCAGAATGGGGAGGCCCTCTTTTCCCTGAGGTTCTGAATTGAGCAAATTCTCACAGCACCGTCCAACAATGGAGGAGCGTGGACTGGACCACTGAGTATCCAAAAAACAGAGACCCCTACCCCCTCCCTGTCACACACATACACTGACATACACAGAGACCCCTACCCCATCCCCATCACACACACACACACACACACACACACAGACACACACTGAGAAACACACACACACACACAGACACACACACACCTGCTCTGGAACCCTCCACAAGTCACCTGCAAAAACTTGCCTGTTTGGAATTCAGAGCAATTATTTGTCTTAGTAGTGAAAATCTCCACACTGCCCCCCTGTTCAGCTGTGATACGTACTGGTAAGCAAACTGAAGCAGTAATAGAAACTTCCTCCCCAAAGCTCCCAGTACACAGAAACATCAGCCAGATTCATCTAGCAGGAGTTCAGTCTTTTAACATCCTCATCAAGCATTAGTTTAAGCTGGAAACTTTTCAAATACAGTACCGTGTTTTTGCAGCTCTCGCGCTGGGCTCTGCGATCCCCACTTTCTGTGTCTCCTTCAGTCCATTCCAGTCCAAGATCTTGTTCCAACCATGCCCTTAATTATTGAATAGGGCCGTGCAGAGCACTGTTGTAAATTGAATGGTTTTAATTGAACCTTGGTTTTTATTCAGTTAAGTATTTAACCTTTTTCATGCATGGAAACCATTATATGGTTGAAAGGGTTAAAAGACCTGGTTGGGTCAAGGTCCTCATCTGGAATGAGCTGAAAGAGCCCCAGGTGAGGACTACTGGGCAAGCTGAAATCAGGGGGCACTGAGACACAGCGGTCTGCTTTTAATTAGAGCGGAGCAGAGCGCTGCTTTCTGCATCCACCAGTGAGCAGTAATAAGCGATACTTTGTGTTTGTTTATAAATCATGTCAGTTCACAATTCTACTGACAAAAGGCAACTTTCACTGTGAAACCTGCTTACAAATTTTTTTCACTGAAATGACTGACTTGGAACTTACTATCATTCAGCAGCGGTGGTCTGTGAGGCACAGCCCCACTTATGTCGTAATTTCAATTCAAAATGAACCTAATGAAAGAGCAGAGAGGCCGGGATCATTAGCTGTTCTGACTGGACCCTCCATCAAACAGCCTGGAGGTACCTGTCTTCAGTCTGGCTGGTAAATGCGTGCCAAACAATAAGCTACTATGGGTGAAAATCTGGAAGTAATTTGTGCTACCAAATCAGAGTTATCCAGTACCAAAGCATCATTACCATTGACCTCTGAATGCTTAAATGCCATTGACCTTTGAGGCACCAAACACAAATACAGAGTATTTACTTTATCTACTGCGATTCTAAATGACCAGAAACAAAACTGATGAACCCAGCGTCTCAAGCTTATTAACCCATGACGTGCCATTGCCCTCATTTGAGGACAGGCTACTTTGTAGTTTGTTTTTGTTTTTTGAGTATTTTAACTGGCATCTACCCATTATTAAAATGTTGTCTTTAACTATATTGTTATGATAACTTATTCTAATTTTGCTAACCGCAAAATGTAATGCATCAAATTACATAAATTACACAGCTAGTGCTCTGGTTTTTACAAAGAAAAATGGGTTAAAACTGAGTTTTTAACTAAAAAGAAAAAATAAACCAGTGTAGCTAGTGACTCTTGTGTTCCACTTATAATATCAGACTTGAGGTATTTGAGGTCCAGTATTATTGAAAAATGTACTACATATTAAAAGTATGATGGTGTATAATTCCTATGAATATTTCACTAGATTACATCCAGTGATGCTTGTACATTTCCAACAACAGTGCAAGACAGAGTTCTTGCTGGTTATATTGCCCAGCATATTTTAATCCAAACTCTTATACGCAAACAAGGAAACTGGTTATCCGCTGGCACTCCCATGACTACTGTAAAACAAATGTAAAATCTATAGAGAATAAAACCCCATCTCGACCACTCGCCCCTCCCCTGCCTGACCTTGGTCAAGTCAATGGACCCCCATATGCCCCTTGCTGTGCCCGAACTACTTAACTGCACTCAGCTTTATTCCATAGGAGAACGCATGTCAGCGTATTTCACATGAGATCAATGCAGAGCGTCTGTTTATCTTATTTAACAATCCTGACCCCTTTTAATCCATTTCCACAACCTGATTATAGCTGCAATATATCACACGGCACTCCCATATTTAATGTATGGTAAGCTTATACCTACAGTACAGGAGAGTTTATTGATTCTTTGTCTCTATTGGATAATGGACAAGGGTAAGGCAACATGAGCTAGTCAGACTGATGCCTGGAGCTAGCGGGGTACACAAAAGAAGCACAGAAGTTTTATGATCTAGTTTTATCAAAAACAGCTCTTGCAGAAAACCCTGAACTCCTGCACACTCCCAGTGTCTTATCTAATCAGACAGAAGTATTGGACTGTAAAAACGATATTTTCATTGTCCTGAGATGCAGGTGTCTCACACTGAGGGAGGGATAACCACCTGCAGGTACAGTACTGAGTGATCCCCTGGCGTCAGTAAATCTCAACCACTAAGAGTCTGAATGAAAAAGGACCCGAGTCTCTCAAGCAGTTATTGCTGCACACAGTCGGATTGGTCGATCAGCACTTAACCTTTACCCTGGCACAGGTTCCAGGAGCTGGGAGTGCCAGTCTGTTTGAATCCTGCTTGCACCCGCCCCTCCAGTCTGTTTGAACCCTGCTTGCACCCGCCCCCTCCAGTCTGTTTGAATCCTGCATGCACCCGCCCCTCCAGTCTGTTTGAACCCTGCTTGCACCCGCCCCTCCAGTCTGTTTGAACCCTGCTTGCACCCGCCCCTCCAGTCTGTTTGAACCCTGCTTGCACCCACCCCTCCAATCTGTTTGAACCCTGCTTGCACCCGCCCGCCCCTCCAGTCTGTTTGAACCCTGCTTGCACCCGCCCGCCCCTCCAGTCTGTTTGAACCCTGCTTGCACCCGCCCCTCCAGTCTGTTTGAACCCTGCTTGCACCCGCCCGCCCCTCCAGTCTGTTTGAACCCTGCTTGCACCCGCCCCTCCAGTCTGTTTGAACCCTGCTTGCATCCGCCCGCCCCTCCAGTCTGTTTGCTCCACTACAGCGTGCAGTTTGGTTTTTAGACGGATGCTATTTGGTGACACGTGTTGCACCAGAGCTGACGTTTTATACCAACAACCGTGTGTTGCAGACGGTTGATGTTATTTTATTTATTTTTTTATTTTAAAATGGTAAGCAAAGCGATGACAGGCAGGTAAATGGAGGGGAGCGCTATCAAGAACAGGCACAGTGTTGTAATCTTTATGTCTGTGCGCCTCCCTCTTGTCATGCAGTCACTGTTTGTGTGTTGGTGTCCAAGCACAAAGGTCTATGAAACTCGTGAAACTTTATCCAAGGCAACAGAGACTAGGGTGTGTGAACTATGCATCAGCTGCAGAGTCACTTACAACTACGTCTCACCTGAAAGACGGAGCACAAGGAGGTTCAGTGACTTGCTCAGGGTCACACAACGAGTCAGTGGCGGAGGTGGGATTTGAACCGGGGACCTCCTGGTTACAAGCCCTTTTCTTTAACCACTGGACCACACAGCCTTTTTCTGTAAACTTTTCACTCAGCTGCACTAAGAGACATTTACTGGAGACAGCAATAACGGATATGATCATGCACTTGTACATGAAACTTTTCCTGGACGTTTATCACACCCTGTGGTGCAGGGTAGTCTTGTTCTGATAGTTTAGCTGCACAACGTAACAGTAGGTTAAATTACATGGGAAATAACAATTTACATCAGAAGTGTAAAGGTTTTAAGATTCATAATTTTACTAGAAGAGTCATACACCAAAAAGCCTACTGCACATTATACAATAAAATAAAATAAACTAGATGGTAACTTTACAAGTAAAGTTGTGGGGCTTGCTTTACTGGGAAAGTGGTCAAAAGTAGCTGATTTGTGTCAAAAGTCACATTTGTTTACTAATTGTCTCATGCTTAGAATGTGCTATAATTTGAAATTTATCAAAGTTCTATGACAGTTAATTCAACAGTGGGAAGTAGCCTACTGAAACAAGTTGATGCGTTACTAAAACAGCTGTACCTCTTGATAGGTAGACGCCAGTCCTGTTTTGATTTCAGATTTGAATAGCAGAGAAGTAGAGGAAGATTCCATATGCTCTAACTTTTTGTCTTACTTGTTGGGAAAGTGGTCAAAGTAGCTGATTTGTGTCAAAAGTTACATCGTTTACAGTAAATAGAATGCTGGAAGTCTGGGAGTTTTTAAACAATGGGGAGCTTTAGAAAGTTGAAGCGAATGAAGATGGACCAAGATGGACCAAAAAGGACAAAATGCTTAATAGTTTAAAAAGTATAAACGATATCAAAAAGTTGTATACAAGCACACTATTCCAGACCGGTCTACACGTTTTAAAGTTTGAACGGCGTTTCTAGCTTAAACGGTGTAAGAGAAGTAGCGTGCCAAAGAATAATAATAATAATAATAATAATAATAATAATAATAATAATAATAATAATAATAATAATAATAATAATAAGCATGTCGAAGATTTAAAGTGGGGACCCTTGCTTCGAAAACCCCACTAATAAGTGGGCAGCATTATGAAAGAACGAATGTGCCCATAGTAGTTGAAACAATGTACGGGAGCTGCAATTTACAATGTTATGCAAGACATCTAATTATCCATTGCCATGGCTGATCCAACGGTGGAATGCATTGTGGTAGGTACCCTACACCGTTCCAGTTTCAATGCTCCGATTCTAACCGCGCTGCTGTGAATGCACGGATAGTCTGTTATCATGCAAATCCGTTTAGCATTCATTTGACTATGTCGCTGTTGTAATTGAATATCAAATAAAACCAAGATGTTCGGCAGTTAGGATAAGTAATTAAAAACAAATGTTTCAGCATTCCGTTCCACAGCGCGTATTGTGTGCGTTTTCCTTACCTCTACTCTAACTGAGGCTCTTGCCTGGAACTGAACTCTGGAAATGCGCTCACGGGGGTCAGAGGGTCAGAAAATAAGACGGTTTAAATTGAAGATAAATGAAAGGACTGGGTTTTCTCGAGGGGGGGAATACGATTCAAACGAGAGCTTCACAGCATCCCTTTTGTAAGTACCCAAGAAAGTATTCCTTGCTTCAAAGCTTGGTTGGAGGCGTGCCCGGCAGCTTCCTCAGTCCGAGCGAGAGGGAAGCGGGGTGTGTCAGTCACTCAGTCTGGCTAAAACTAAGCAGCCACGCAGACCTCACAGCAGATTGACTCACGAGTGGACACCCGGTCAGTCAATGCGCTCCGTCACCGGAGCCACTGTCAGAAACGCACGTTCTCTGTATGTGTATCCTGGGAACTTCGTGAATTAAGATATCACTATTTTGTCACAGAAGCTTACATTGACTGAGAAGTGCAAGGATATATATATTTTTAAATAGCATGTACTTTGGAAGAAATATGAAGGACTTACCTGCCTCCCGAACTCTTGCTGTGGCAGTTTTGGTGATGCTTCACGTTTTAAAGACAGACTCGTCCAAGGTAAACGTGCCACGGCTACGTCTCTCCTACAAAGGTACATTATTATTATTATTATTATTATTATTATTATTATTATTATTATTATTTATTTATTTATTTGTTTTATATTCATTATGTTTGATATTGTTTGCACTTCTCCATAGCTGTATTAGCTGTTGGATTTGTTTTGTACAACGATGTGAAAAATAGCCTGTATAAAAGACAATAATGTTTAAACAATTATATCTATATGTCATGCTTTAAACAATTATATCTATAAATGATGATTAGTCCCTTATGTATAATTTGTTCTCCAAAACCGATCAATGAAAATATATTTTGAAGAGTATTACGCAATGTACAATATGTCTATATTTCTCAACACGACTTTTTACTGTTGCATTGTGTGTTCATTATCAATAAACTTACTGTAGCCTATTCATGAGCAGAACCCGATGCTATAGCAACGCAGTCTAATTCAGCATAGTGAAAACCATCAATATTCTATATCGATTCAAAGTAAAAGCAGATGAAGATAAAACACATATTTATATCATTTATTTATTTTTTTAAATTGGATTGAGGGTCATATTTGCAAACAGCACAGGCAGCAAATGATACAGCGGTACAGAATATAAATGAGATTAATATAACAGAATTATTGCCTTATTAAAAAAAAAAAAAAAAAATGCAATCGTACCGGCTAAAAGTGCCCTGGCTTGCCAATACAGTGCGCATTGCTTCCGTCGCTTTAGGAATGAAAATACAGCGTTGCTAGAGACAGTACCAATTAAACAAACCAGCGCCGCAGGACAACCGCAACGCCTCTGTCTACCATCCGCTTACAACAGCTTACTCTTGTTCAAGCTTGCTTTAAATCAGGAGCTGTTTCAGGCTGCTAAACTATCCATAGCGTCTGCATCTCGTCTAGATCGCTATTATATTTACAAATAAGTTACAGCAGGGTGATAGGGACAAAATACTGTTGAAATACATTATTATTATTATTATTATTATTATTATTATTATTATTATTATTATTATTATTATTATTATTATTATTAGTGTATTGCTATACAAAGTTGGACTATAAAATGCAACTATTTCTATTGTTTGTACAGCACTCTGAATATTATTGTTCTCCCATTATAATAAATAAGGGTGTCTGTTAATACGGCAAACCATGCCAATGTGCGCTGGCAGATGAGTATCATAAATCTCTTTAAGGTTTCCCTTTTTTACGGGGTGCTGTTTGTTTAGAAACTCTCTAGCTGTGTCGGTTTTGTTCCACCATTATGCAGTCCTTTGCATGTTTAATATCAATACAACAAGGCCTTTTAATTCAGAGGTTATACAGATCACCAGCTTCCATAGAAATCAAAGCGTTATTATTAATAATAATAATAATAATAATAATAATAATAATACGAATTCAAATGGTGCTGTGCCAGAACGTTATCAATAGCACACGTTTCATTGCGACAGTGACACAGACACAGGATGCTATTGTATATGCAGACGGCAAGGGCAGAACCGTGATTGAAGCTGTGGACAGGTTGGGCAGTGGCAGTCATCGCTCTCACAGCACCCCGCAAACTAGCAGGGACTCTGCCGTGCATGCATGCGGGTAACACGATACACGGAGGTGTCTGTTACCCCGTGGCAATAGCAGGCTGCAGTTGCTGAAGGATGGGGTCTTGCTGCGTGCTTAGCGATGCATCACAGACAGCGCTACGCTTTGGCAATTCTAACCGATTACAGTAATCTTGACACACACGTGTAACTGTACCGTGTTATGTTTCATTCTAAGCTGCACTTTATAATGCTTAAGTTGTTTTATGCTTTTTTTTTTCAAAAAAGTGATTGTACGGGATCTATAACTACCATGTCAGTAACACGTTACATAATGACACGACACATGGGACCTGATATTGAGGTCAAATGTCTTGATTATTTACTAAGTTTTTCTGTGTTATAATAAATACATGTGCAGGGAATATTATTTTATCAGGTTTACTGTAACAATTCGATTTTCCGAATTCATTTGGATGCTTGTTTTATAATTCAATGTCCAGTGTTGTGGGTAGCGTTGTGCAGTGGGTGTTTATAATCACATTATTCCATCGCTTGCACACCTACTGCACTTTCTGCCTTTCTAATTTATGGGGCTCCGACCCGTAGTCAACACCTATGAGACACCTAGTGGCTTCATTCTTACGTAACCTAATGAGTAACTGGACACCAATTACACGTATATACACCAACGCCACCTGCTGGATATTTCACACATTGCACTCCACTTTGAAATGAACTACTCCAAGGCGAATCTCTCAAGGAGTGAACATTTCTGCAGGTAAAAATGATCCACGCTGTTTAAAATGGATGTTAGTTAGGTTAGTTAGATATTTTTTGTATTCCTTCCAAGTATGTTCTGCTATAGAAATAGTGCTGTAACTGGGACACAAAAACTTTACTGTGGAACTGCCTATACCTTTAATACTGTACATGGGCAGTCCTACTGCAATGTACTGCATTGAAAAGTTACTCCGTTGAAAAAATGAAATTGTATAGATACTGCAATGTATTTAAAGTGTACTGCAGTACCTTTTCTTGTACGCCGTAGTGTAACTAGTCACATAGCGGGATATAGTTAAAAACATCCCTTACTATTTCCTACGAAAACATCTTAAATACATCAAGAGTTTAACACAGATTCTGATCTAATTTGCCCTCGTTAAAGATGACGACACCTTGTCATTCTTAATTTTTATTTATTTTTTACGACGTGTCAAATCGAAATGGATGGTGCATCTGGGAGATCCCCTTGTTTTTCATTGGAAGTGGGAAATGGCTCCTGAAGACATTATGGGTATTTAAAAAAAGCATGCAGTAAAAAGTTTGAGGCCGCGTTGGTGCAGCAGACAACCCAGTCCCGCCAGTCCGTCACTGGGCTTTGGAGTGTTTCCTGAACTCCCTCACCTCCTGCTGATTACTGCACACTCCAAATTCCACTGTGTAAATCAGGGAGGGAAGTTTGCTAGTCCCTCTTGAGGAGTGAGTGGTTTTACAGGTAGGGTTTCTGAGGAGTGTTTGCTAGTCCCACTTGAGGAGTGAGTGGCTTTACAGGTAGCGGTTTCTGAGGAACGTTTGCTAGTCCCACTTGAGGAGTGAGTGGTTTTACAGGTAGCGGTTTGTCAGTCTGTTTTTTTACCCAGGGTCCGAGGGACTTGCACTTAATTTAATTTCAAAATAGATCAATGAGTTTAACCAGAAGCACTGGTAACAACACACCCTGTCCTTTGAAAATAATAACATACTGTCCTGCCCTGATCTTTCACAAGCACTATAAATCAGCCCAGTGCTTTAAAATGCTATTTGTAAAAACAAACGGACTGATGATTTCAGTCTCCAATGCCGCTAGTGTTTCACCTTTAACAGGCACCAGATTCACTCGTATGCTGCACTCGCCCTGCACGCAGCTCTTCATTCTTCATCCAAAGTGTGCAAGATATTTCACTGACACCCAAACTAATGCCTGCGTTTACTGTTGTCTTAATCGGGGCTTTGGGATTTCTCCAGAGGAGGTCAGCAGACGGTGCAATAGTTTCAAACTTATTTATGTTTCTCAGCTTCTAAATTATAAACATCATCTCTCTCTCGCTCTCTCTACTGCAGGCTGAGTCGTTCCTCATGGATTTCAATGCCACCCCCTCTGCGGATTCAGTGTCCTAACAGATACATTTAAATGACATGCATTAACTGAAACTCGTGGGAGGTCCCATCCCCATACTCTACTTCCTAAACACCTGGCTTACAAAACTATCTTCCAGTCTGCTTTTAAACCATACCTGTGTTCATGACAAATAAAGCAATGCTACAAGAAACTAAAAACCTTTTTAAAGTTCATGCTCTATTGACATTTCCTTGTAAATGTCTCCACTGCGTTCAGTGCTGTATAAACAGTTTGCTGCCGGTACATATAGTTTACATTACAGTATGTCTTTCATGCTGTCATGCTGTGTCAGAAAGGTCAGTCATTCAAGGACAACATGTTCATTTTACAGCACAAAAGTAATGCCGAGACAAGTTGCATACAGCGCGTGGGATACACCTTATTACAGCTCAGGAGTTTATCCTGGCAAGCTTTAGGTCTTAAATAAATAGGGAAAAATAATGAATCTGCGGGATATACAGCACATTCGGTTCTTTTGACATCCAGTTTGTTTAAACATAAGGTGAGGTTATGTAAAGTAACTGCAATTAAACTTAAAATCACACTGTCTGTCCCAGTCCTCATGTCCATAGTCTGGACCACGCTTCCTGAGAGCCACTTATCTCAAATCACTAGGCCACACTGCCTCCCAGTCCGCCAGCTCCTGAAGATTAGTGACTAGGCACATTGCTAATGAGTGTCTAGTGTTCAGAACTCCGAGCCTTGTACAGCCCCTCATTGCTCAGCTACTCCTGTGTATTTTCACCGTTATTTCAGGGCTGCTGTTTGTTTTTGAGATGGAAAACTAACAGCTTCTCAGGCTGCCAGCTAATGCAGGCCTGCCTACCACTGACAGGACTTGTTATCTCAGAAAACAGCTTTGTGTTTGGGCAGTGCCGAGCCCAGCTCCCTGTCCAAATACAGAGGAGACAGGATGCAGTGAGAGACGCTTGAGACTCAGGGTGGGGTTACTGGTTACATACTCTATTGTAATGGAGTCAGTTCATAGTATGGGTGTTCCAGTCTGTCTATATTAACAAGTGAGTAATAACATTTTGCATTCTTGAAGCATACCATTTTTGTAGACTGGTAGCACCCATTTCCTCATGCAGAACATTTATGAGATGGAATGTATAGAGTAGCTCTCTCGTTTTTTTTAATTAAGTAAGGCAACAGATCTCTGTCTGCCTGTCTTGTCTTTCTGTGTACAGGGAAGAGGGAAGATGTACAGTAGTGCTTGTAAGTGATGCAGGAAGAAGCCCTCTGTCTGTCTGTCTTGATGCTTCTGTCCATTATTCCATTATTTCTATGAAACCCTCTGTCTGTCTGCCTGTCTGCCTGTCCACTGGGATGGATGTACTACCTGTGTAAGGGGAGGGTTAGACAGGGCTGAAGACTAGAGCCCACCATGTATTCATTGTTAAAATTAAGACCACCCTTACCATGTGAAGCAATGTGGAACTCGTTATGTGTAATCCTTTCAATGAGGTTACAGCAGAAGAATTGATTTGTCATAGTTTCGAGTTGCTGACAAAGCACGGCAAGGGAGACAGGGCTGGGAGGAGGACGTGATCTAGTTATTAAAATAAGAGCTGCCTTCTTAAAGCCGTGGGTTACCATTAGCCCAGATTGCCTTCCTGTCACAGTGTTTTAGTTATGGCCCCAGTGTTCACCAAGGTTAATTTAGACAACACCGAAAAAATGCATGCAACAGATGCTCTGGAGAGCAATTAAAAATCTGTGAAGAGGAGGAGGGTCATAAAAGATGAGAAAACCAGCTGTGTTACTGGGGCAGAGGATATTTACTTGACCAGTACAAGGTTTTTAATTAAGGAAGGGTGTGTTAGAGCCGGGAGGCAGTGTGTTTCATGGATTAGAGCTGAAGGTCTTCTATTGGTTACAGCTGAACTCTGATAGGCAGAGTGGTCTAGTCGTGATATCCCGGGTCTGAAACAGTGCTGTCGACCTTCAGTATTGCATGTTTTAGAAATTGCTTCCTTGAACGTGGAATTGCATTTCTTCCCTGGTTGGGGAGTATTATCAATAAGCAAAGAAAAAAAAAACGCAAAGGAAAACAAACAAAAAGCTTTGTAAAAGCTCCCACATCCGTGTTATTAAATTCCACATTAGTGTGATCCAAAACTGAGCAACCAACAAACTTAGAGTAAACGAAGAGTAGTGTGCGTGGAAACAGGAGAGCTGGAGTTGCATTTCTCAGATCTTTGGTTATAGTTTTGTAAAATGAACTGGTGTTTGGAGCCTTTCAACATCTCACATAAAAGAGGGCTTAATAAAAGGCTGGTGGAATCGCTTTGGAATCGTGTCTGACTGTGTTCAGCGGGTTTGGTTGGGAATATGACTGTAATGTTTTATTTAAATGATTGGTCTGGATTGGGTTTAAGATACTTTGGTAGTGTTTTACATTACGTATGCATACATAATAATGCTAATAACGGGGCTTGCTAATCTTACATAGGAAGCACGGGTAGAATAAGTGTGTCGTTAAGGGCTGTGCTTCTCTTCAAAGGGAATAGATACAGTGATAGGCTGGATCTAATTATCCAGATGACCTGCAGCAGTATAATGGATTGGGTTACTAATATAGTACCATGCAACTACATCAGTGAACAAGATGCGTTTCACAAGGCTATTTCCATGTTGTTACACAGTAGTTACATGTAATTACAAAGTTACTACAATGCTATACATGTAATCTACAGTGCTACCAATATATATTTATATATAAAAATATAACTTGTTTGCTTTAACATGTTAAAAACCAGAAAAAAAAACGGGCTGTGTGCTTTTGCATATCTTGGCTGGAAGAATCAGAACTCCTTAATAATGAACTGCTAATGGTACTCTGGAATCGTGCACTGCGATTGCATGTTGTAATTTCTTGTGTAATTTCTCCCTTTGGAAATGAGATCATGAAGTAGGGGAGGTAAAAAAAAAAAACAAAGAAGACTAGAGAAACAATGAGTGTACCCCCTGTTTACTGTCAGACTGCTACCCCTTGTAGTCACAGCAATCCCCTGATAAGAGCGCTGGCACTGCAGTGTCCAGAGCTCATTTCTGAAGGCTGTTCACAGCGGGTTCTATTCCCAAAGCTTCAAAACTCATCATTTACAGTTTGATATTCATCAAAGTGCTTTAGACTGTTGTTGACCTTTTTCTTGAACACTGATAAAGGCTTCTCGTCAAAATGCTTTTTTTTCTTCTTTTCTTTAGTACCATACTTCTTTTTTTTAACTTTGCATTGTACATTCGCTTTGAGAATCTGGCATATTAAGTTTGCGTTTCATGAATGAAGCCACAATAAAAAGGGCTTTAAAGTCATTAATCTTCTATACAGAGTGATCTAGAACTGCCTGACACACACTGGGGCAGATTCCATGTTAGCGATATCACCGGAAGGTTACATTTGCAATTACGGGTTGATATTGTATTTTGCACCCAACGTGAATCATACCCAGTTGTATCAAATTCACTAACATTTTTAAATGTAATTTTACAATTACATTTAAGAAACTTCTTTGTTTACAGTCAAACATTTTGACAGCTGTTTCATTTTCATTTTAAAGAGACATGTGGAAACATTGGTCGAGTACTCCAAGGTGTCCCCCTTTTTTAACTCCATTTGAATTGTTTTAAGTTCTAGGTGGAATGATCAATAATAACATAATAAATAACACGTCAAGCCAAACCTTTTCACCTTTTTTTCCCCCCATAGAGTTATGCGCTTGCTCCAGAATCTAGCTCCACTATAAATAAGCTCCTGGCCTGCTCTGTTTAACTGACCTATAAAAGTTTGAGAGTGGCAGGTCCTCTGAACTCTGGCTGGCATTCGCGGGTGCATAAACAAGGCCCTGACCTCGTACCATGGGAGGGGAAGCAGTCGGGCGCAGTAGAGCTGAAGGGGCTAAATGGCTTCATTAGTCAGCCTGGCTTTCCACACTTAGTGAGACTGGCCACCGCGGGGTGGGTAGTGAAATTGGCTGAGCGATGGGAGGCGATCCCGGAGGCCAAGCATGGCAGGAGAGACACAAACAACGCTGACAGCACTCCCTCCAGCTCCCACGGACCCCTCGTTAACTAGCTTCGCTCTGAAGGAGAACCTGGATATCCCAAGTTTCTTGATAATTAATTAAATAAATAAAGCACTCGTGTCCCGTTCCCAAAGCTGAAACACCAAAAACAAATACGCTGTTTCCTTGAAGGGCGGTGGCTTTGATACGCACTGCGAAACAAAAGTCTGGTTATTGTTAGGAGAATATCAACAGGGCTTGGTGAAGCAGAACTTTTTATTTCAAGAGCTAAAATCCCCTGAGTTTAAACCTCTACTGTCAGTACCCTCCTCTGGTAATGCACACAGTAAGTAATGTCGTTTCCCTGGCAATTTCTATAGTCAAGTACTGTATTGGTGATAAGTTTATCGGGTCGTATTTTATAGAGTGCTTTGTAGTATATGTAAATGGAAGAGGTTGTGCCATTATAAAAGTTTACTTCAGTATACCATAGAATAACATATTAAAAGTGTAGTTAAGTATATTACAAGGTGGCGGGGATAGTGCATGTACAGTATTAGATTTATGAAACATCACATACTAGGATACACAGCATCTACTAAACCCAGCAGATCCCAACAGTTACCACTGCTTTGAGTTTCTGGAGAAATGTGAGACTTTTGTTTGACTTACAGTAGTTACAGATGGTGGACAGGATACAGTACTTGGAAGAAGAAAGCAAGAGAGAGACACATTTTAGCAGAACCAGGAGGTAAAGCAGAGGGAACACAAAGCCGCTTTGTAGCTTGGAACTTGGTTTCACGAGACTAGGTTTCAGGCCACTGCACAGCACCCCAGTGGCGACTTGAAGTTTGATACAGCAAAGTTGCCTCAAACTAGGTCTCCCAGTCTCCTGGAACCAAGTTTCAAGCCTCAGTTCCTGAAAAAGTGGCTTCGTGTTCCCTCAGCTTAAAAGCTTAAACCTCAGTCTGAGTGCACTCCTCAGTGGTATACTCAAAATGAATGCGCTGAACCCCTGAATCTCTTTGTCACACGGGTCTCCAGTGGTGTGGAGAGCCGGTAGTTCACCCTGTCGCCTGTCCTAATACCTCTTTATTTCCCCAGACGGGAGTACCAGGCAGCTCTCACTGCCTCTGCAGTGGCTGCCGGTATCAGAGTCTTGCTGAAACAATATTATCACAGGGCTCTGATTTCAGGGTATGGGGCGAGTGGGAGACAGAACCACACAAATTACTGGCTTACAGTGACTTAGAGAAGCAAAGGAAGCCAATTACAGCAGCCAGGGATCAGACTGAAGGGCGAACTGCACTGTTTTACATGTAATCAGCTAGACAAATATACTGAGCAGGATGACTTAAAACTGGGGACTGAAGACAGAAGGGCCTAGGGCTTCAGACTGAGTCAAGCTAGTCTAGTGCCTAGAGGTAAGGAGCTGTGAGTCAGTGTTGCTGAGCAGTTAGAGTCGAGGGAGACAGTGTGGCCTAGTGGTTCGAGCTGATGGACCGGAAGGTATAGTGGCTTAGTGGTATAGCTGAGGGACTGGTTAGTTGAGAGACTGGTAAGCAGTGCAGTAGGCAGTCTGGGAATTATACTGGTCAATTGCTTCAAACTGAGATATTTGTGAAGAATTGTGCCTTTGAGTTGAATTCCAGAAAGCGGGGCTTGGCTTGGTAGTTAGAGATGAGGAACTGGGAAATCTGTCAGGCCTCATAGTTATAGCTGAGAGACTGGGAAGCAGTTTATCCAAGTGGGATCAGGAATCAGATTAGTCAGTAGACTTTGGAGGCACAGTGATTTAATTATAAAAATAGACTAATGGAAAAAGTTTCCAGCGGTCCACTCCCTTTCTGCTTTACTAGTTCCACACCCTTGCGCTGGCACAGTTGTGCTAACCAGCGAGAATCCAGGCAAAGAAAAGGGCCATCTGCTACATTTCTCCCCCTGACACGGGGATATAGAGATATAATTCAACCCTGACAAGCGTGCAGAGGGCGCACTCAAACAGCCTCATGCTTCACAGGCCTGTCTGATCGGCCCCCCAGCGCAACTCTATTCACACTGAAATGCAAGACAGGAGTTGGAACAAGTCAGGGCCAAGAAGCTGGGCGTCAGGAACACGTGTGACAACTGCAGTTAACTATAATAAGGGTTAGGCATTAACCAATTCCAGATGGAGCGGACAACACTCTCAGCTTCGCTCCTCCATTCTCTGCATTAGCAATTCTATTCTACTCAGTGTTGGAGGTGTAGCGTATTAAGAGGAAGGTGAATTATTGACAGAAACCTCATTTAATCATCAGCTGACAGTGCTGTTGCCACTGGAGTTTGAAGTTCTGTGGCTGGCTGTCTCTCTGTAGTGCACTGGGGGTTCAAAGAATGTGTCCATTTTGAGATGCTGTGTCCTTTTGTTAAGGAATAAATATGACCTCCCCTCCATTGAAAGACAACCCCACCCTTACTTGCATACCTTCCATTGAGCTCTCCTGAAATAAGAATAACTTGTTAAATAAACTTGGCAAGCTTTGCGAGCATACTGTAGCTGACATTGGGAAGGAATGCAATGGAACTTATTATGGGAACAGACTTTTTCCATGCTTAAACAAAGTCTATATCTTCAATTATTTCTGTATAATTGTTTAAGCCTATAAAATGGTGAGACAGCTTCTACATACCTCAGTGATTTGGTCTCCAGTTATGTAGAGTACCTAGTCACCCCCTGTCGTCTACGCATCCCAATTGTGGAATTCCTTGCCCAAGGAGGTCCATCAGGATTGATTTTCCATGTTTCTGCACTCAGAGGTCATTCAAAGGAAATGATGAGGACATACCGTACAGATGAACCTTCTGACTGCCAGGCAAAAAGAACATGCTGCAGTATAAATGACTCTTATAAATCTGTTAAGAGTCTTGTGCACGAGGCAAGCACATGTTACCGGAATGGTAACATAAATATCAGCGGGATGTCTATGGTGTTGCAGACCTTCCATAAAAAGAATGCAGCATGAATCAGCACTTGAATCTATAAGAGGTAGTCCTGTGACACTTAGAGATAAGCATTACATTAGTCCATCTCTGGACCTGGTGAGGCATCAGCGATCTACACATCAAGATTCAAATTCAGTTCCTGAGAAACAAAAGCAAAGGGCTGGGTGGAACATGACGCTGCTCTGCCTCCCCCAGAGACACAGTTTCTGGGTGGTTATTAACCCTCCTGGAGCAAAGCTCCGGTAGGTAACAGGAGAAAACAAGTTATTTGTAATACCCTGTTAGCCATGGTAGCTCTGGCTGTCAGAGTGAAACATGCAGAGGTCGTGACAGGTGTGGAGAGACAGGGAGGGGGGCTGCCTGGGTGATGCGGGCAGGAGACATTGAGTGGTACTGCCGCCTTGACAAGGTTTCTCCGTGTCTGTCAGCACTGCCTAACAGCGGAGCACGGTAGCCCTCTATAAATCAAAGGCTGAGTCTTTATAGACAGCGTGTCAGTGTGTCTGTCAGCACTGCACTGGAGAGCCGGAGCTAGTAGCCCCTCTGTAGATTTCCGGATTGGGTTCTACTCACATTTAAATGTCAGACTAGTCTCAATCTCTAACACTAGCTGCATCTGTGAATGTCCTGGCACATATTTATACGGCAGAGTGGAAATGTAATATATTCGTTAGTGCCTTACCAGTAATCCGTCTGTCTGTTTTTCTGAATCTTTCTGCTTTATGAAATTAAGTGACGTCCATCTGTTTCATTTTATCTCATGGTTTTGAGCAGCAGCATCTCCCTTTTAGCGAGTTAGCCGGCAATTTTAAAATGAGAAACGTTGCTTTTAAAAATACTTTTCGTATTCCTGACACGGTTTGTCAGTTCCACCTTAAATCCTTGGTTTCCCTGAACGAACTTTCCCAAGCAGACGATTGGCTGCTTGACATTTCCTGTCTGCAGGCGGCCCCGGCAATATGTCCTGGCCACACTTCAAACAACATCAAGACCACGCCGTAATCACAACGTCCACGAAACAAACCACACAAGGAGAGCTTCCAGACCAGCCTACCCTGCGAGGAGCCAGCTTCACTACAGCACAGTGCTCAGGACCATCACACTGCACACAGCCAGTGCACCTGGGCTCTACCCTGCGAGGAGCCCGCTTCACTACAGCACAGTGCTCAGGACCATCACACTGCACACAGCCAGTGCACCTGGGCTGTACCCTGCGAGGAGCCCGCTTCACTACAGAACAGTGCTCAGGACCATCACACTGCACACAGCCTGTGCACCTTGGCTCTACCCTGATCCACTATTTCCAGAAGAACTATAGTCAATAAACAGAACTCAACTCCTGAGGGTATTTTTTCTCTGTGTCAGCCATGTCCACGGTCTTGTCAGCACTATTGACCCCTTTAAAAAAGACCTCACAAGATGTTATATGGAATTCTTTTTTTTTTTTTATCGGAAATTCGGTCATTCTGGAACAGATTGTAAAGAGAAGGGGTTGAGGAGGCTGGGCGAGGGAGAGGTGTGATTTCAAATGGAATTAGGGCCAAGTTCAATTCACTTTCTAGCTGGTGGGGGTAATGTTGATTGATGGAAAATCATGCAATTGACTGAGCTAATGTTTTTTTTTATTTATTTAAATTTCACTCAACGCACCCTTGAATGCTGGGGTTGGGCGATGGCAGATGAGGATGGAGTGCTCAGGCAGGCTGTATTCACATGCATTGCATACACAATGCTGCAATAAGCACTTTGTGAACAAAAAGGTTTTAATAGCCAGGGGTGACTCGCAGTTGAACTGGAATGTGTACACTGTACACATGTTTTTCAGTCCTCTTCAGCAATACACATTCTCCACTTAAACACATCAAATATATTACGCATTAATATATTCAAAGTTACCACCTTCCATACTGCAGACCAGCTCTTTCTCTAAGCCCTGAGCTGCTCAAACCCCACTACCTTCCACACTGCAAACTTACAATGAACAGCTGTGGCCAAAGGTTTTGCATCACCTAGAATTTTATGACGGAGACATAATTAAAAAAAGATATATACTATATGAACATAATTAAGATATTTTATTTACTACCATGAAGTCAAAGAAACTGCAAAATTATATTGCAAAAGTCTACCGGAAGCCATAATAGTAGTACTGTATTTCATGTTAGATTTCAAAATGTTACATATTTAATTTTTTTTCAAGCGCTATATAATTTTACATGTGAACATTATTCATCAGATTTCATTCGACTTCATGAAGGAATATTAGTTAATTCTATAGGGTGATGCAAAACTTGTGTCTATAGCCTTAGTGCAGAATGGAATGACACTGCGCTGGGCTTTATCTATCGGAGCTGTGCAGCAGCACTGCGTTCTGTTAGAATATAGAGTGCTATTGTTCTTGAAGTATTAATGGACAGGAGGGGAAGATTCAGCGCACATGGGCTAGAGATTACGTAGGATGCATTTGACAGGCTTCCAATCAATGTTTGTGTGAAAAGGAAAAAGACATTTCTGACTTCCACTCTCTTTGGCGTCCTTGCTTTAAAAGTAAAGGCATGGGACTGGTAGAGTCTCAGGTTATGAAACCGTAAGTCAAAGAACATTCTGATAGTAATAACTGAACACACCAAAACACCCATTCAAATGTTTAGTGAATAAAAATAAATAAATAAAAAAACAGCAACTCTGAAGTTGGTTTTCAGAAGTTTTCTTAGGGACCAATAAAGGGTGTTCCTCTCCTTTCAGAGAAAAATTAAACAATTATATTTGGGAGGAAAAACTAGATATAAAAATATACATATTTTTGTAAACTATTACTTTTGGCAAACCTTTTTTTTGGATCACTACTCTATGTAAACAATCTGCTGTATTTTGAATAATTATAATCCTTTATATATTTTCCAGGAAAAAGGGCAAATTGTTATTTTTTGAAAAACATTTTAAAAAACATTAACTTTCGGCCAAATACTATTTTTGGGGGGATCACGACAAAAAACAATAAACAACGGCTCAAGGTCCTCACTTTCTCTTGACTCAATTCCCTCACAAAGGAAAAGCATTGCTTTTGTTCTTTTGACTCAACCATCCTGCACCCAGTAGCTTTCCAACCACAAACCTCAATAACTACAGGAGGATCCTTTTACAACTTCAGTCTCTATAAGATGAACAGCTGCATGAGTTGGCCCTCTGGAAAACAATGAAAAATGACGACATCACACTTCAATCAAATCAAACAGATACAATCCAGCCACACGTATTGCTAAGGCGTTTTTGTTATTTCTCAGCACTGTAGCATGGTATGAAGCACGCAGTAGAACAATGCACTTATTCCCCAGTACCAATTTATTAAAATACCACGTCGCTAATAGAGGGGGGTTTGGGGAGTCCGAAGACCTCACAAACCCACAGAGACATTCACAGTGACATTACAATGCAGAATGCTCTTTGTGGGCGGAATGTATTTAGTATGGAACTGGTGCCTCTAGAACATTCAAGAGCTCTTAGCATGCACTGCCAAGATATGTAGCTGAAACGTTTTCTTTTTGTTCTTTCAGATCTCCTGGCCACAAACAGGTCGTCCATATTCATTGGACACGGAGGCTTTCTCAATTTAAGCTCCATGTTTCTGGATGAGTATCACGACCGGCTGTTTATCGGAGGGAAGGATGTTCTGTACTCTCTACGCCTGGACCCCAACAACATTGACTCGAAAGAGGTACCCACCTTCTCTCGTTCTAGGCTGTAGCTAATCAGAAGGAAAACAATTGCATCATGTACGCTATATGGCCAAATGGATCTGTGTTAACCATTAAAGAAACACAGCATGTTTCAATCATTTGGAAACTTAGGGAACAGCAATGCACATTTTTTCACTTTTTCATTTTGTGTGTAGTGAGCTTGCCATGGAGATATGATATCTGTGGTTACACAGTTTAGTTCAGGGGCCGTGTTCTTACATACAGGACATAAGGCAGCTTAGAGTCCAACACAAGTATAAGTGGGTGGCCCAACTGATATGACCCAATTGACTCTAAGATGACTCAGGTCAGACTTGTAAGTGTAAGTGCACTCTTGCGTGCGAGAGTGTAGAGTCAGTCAGTAAATCAGAGCAAGGGATTCAAAACCACCACACAATTCATCTCAGCTTGAGAGGGACCCAGGACTGAATGGCATGGGTTGTTCGGGCCAGGACTGAGCTGAGCTTGCAGAGCTGTGAGGGGATGTTCTCATAGCACCTGGTGACAACATGCCTGACTGTATTTCTGAGTGTCTTTGACCCACACAATCCATGAGCAATTCATTTAAGCTCTATAACCACGAATGCAGACGAGCCCGACTCTTTTGCAGAGCGGTTTAGGCGCTTGCTTGCAGTGCGGTGGGTCAGCGGTTCACACCCAGCCTCCCCCTGTTACATAAACAAATGAAAAAAACACAAAACAGTATTTGAAGCTATACCCTACAAAAGTCCTATCCTTTCATGCATCGAGTTCAATCCTAGCTTCTGTGTCTGCAAAAAAGAAAGAAGTTTGAGGGAGAAACAGACAGAGCCCAGACCTCGGTGTACAGGCACTCCGGGAGAAAAAACAAAACAAAAAAACAAAGAAGTCAGAGACAAATATTATTGTATTTGCTATTGTACTTGCTTTGAGTAATAGCCAGATCTTCAGCCACTTAGACATACTTCCTGTATGTCTCAAACAAAACAACCCTCCAGCCTTACTCACTCCCTGAAAAAACTCCCCAGGCCCAGTCTGGCTAATGATGTCACCTTCTCTCTATGGGTTTCGACATTCCCAGCTGTGAGCTAGTGCCATCCTTCCAAACCTACTGAAATTGGGAAGTAAAAACAAAAACAAAACAAATAAAAAATGGTTTAAGCCGTTTACCTTTCTGGAATTGTATTGAGTCTGAAACAGTCCATGCGTCTGCCTGTATCATCTGCTATCCAAAGTGTGCTGGACTCGTTTATAATCAAATGCAATACAATTCAATCATCTGTGCAATACACACATCTGTGACTGTGCAGATGCACTGTTGTTTCTTTGACTCTGGAAAGACAACCACGTAAAAAAAAAAAAAAAAAAAAAAATCTTATCGGAGGTTAAGGGTTTAAATCCCTGACGTAATTCTAGTTCTTTCCTCCTAGGCTGTGCGTTGGCTGTTTTGCTTTCCATCCAACGCCGCTCTCTGACTTGATGCTAATTGGCGTACGTCAAGCCTCAGTTTGACTTGTTTAAACACCTTCTTGGGTGGCAGGATGGAATAAACAGCTGCTTCGGTTCAAGGTTTTCGAGAAGCAGGTCTTAGAAATCCTAAGGGACCATGAGGTAGATTTACTTTAAAGCATCAGGGGTTTTCTAAACTAGCCGCTGTCACAATATCCACAAACTGTCACGCCAGATTATGCGCACCCATTAATCATCCACTAATTTGCACCTGACGTGTCATCGCTGACCTGCATGAGGTATTCCTGAGACCACAATGCCTCCTTATCAAAGTTCCTGATCATACTTAAAACTAGGGATCCGATTATAAAACATCTAGATCATTATTATTATTAACAAGAAATAGCAGTTTATCACAATGACACATTGCTAGTGTAAATCTTAAGCCCCTTTCACACTGGCATGCTCTACCCGGGTCGGACCCGGTGTCATGCAGGTCGGGTACACGATTTCACACTGCTTTTGATAAAGAGGGTCGACCCGGGTGACAGACGCAAGTAAACAATACGCGTACACAATTCAGGATTGAACCGTCAGCCCAAATTTTGATTAGAGCAAATGTTTCTTCATCCCTGCTGCAACAAAAATACGGCTAAACAGAAAAAACGAAAAAAACGAAAAAAAACGAAAAAAGCGAAACCTTCACGCAGGGGTGGCTGTTTGTTATTTCGTCATGAACAGCCGTCAAGCATTTTGTCTCGGTCAAGCCGGGTCAAAGCGTGTTAACCCACACCCTGAGGTTTCACACAACGCGGGATTGTGACCCGGGTAGAAGTGCCAGTATGAAAGGGGCTTTAATGCCATTTTATATAACGTAGTTATATAAGGTTTCCTATAAATGCCTTCTATACACTATATTGCTATAGCGTGATACTGTAGTTACAGTTGGGGTCAATAAAGCTCAATGAGGTGAACTACTGTAGCACCTGACCTTACTCACCTTATAAAAGTTTATGACAATATATCTGCGTAGCAATTGTGCAGTTTACCCATGTTTGTCCCATGGTTATACTTTTTTTTTTTTTACCATAGTTCACCACGGTTTGCCTTGTTTTGTAATACACTTTACCATACCTTTTACTATGCAAAACTGTTTTAAGGATCTGTGTGAATGCAAAGACCAGTGTGGCCCCAAGCCAATGTCGGATATTGCAAGCATGCTTCCATGACTCACTCTCTACTTTTATTAGGTGAGCCACTGGAGACCCCAGAACATGCATTGTTGCTCGTACTATTTTGTGAGGTGAGAAGTGCTGTGTGTCTATAGCAGGAAGCCCTGTAAGGAAGGAAGAAGGCTCTTAGTAGTAACACTGGGGAACAGTATAGGGCCTGGTACTTCCATTAACAATGTAGGGAAAAGAGGAACGCACAAACAGGGGGATTCACACTTGGACACACTACCCTGATCAAAGTTGACAGCGGCATGCCATGGCAAAAGCATGTGAATGTGTAGCAAAAAGCACAGTGAAAGCGTGGTGAAGCACAAACACAGTGCAAATACAGGAAGTGGTAAAGACCATGGCTAAGCATGGTAAAAGCATGGGCAAAATCACTGTGCAAACATACCATCTGGAATTTGTATATGTGTAGAGATTTGGTTAAATTTAACTGTGAGCAGCATCAGTGACTGCATTTTTCAAGATACGTTGCTGTTAAAAAAAATATTATTCTTTTTTAAATGACAGGGGACTGCATCACTCTGAATAAAAGCCTTCTTTCTCAGTAGGGATTCACTTCATACAACCTCAAAGGTGAACTAATGATCCAACTCCTGTGAAAACCCTTTTAGGCTTTTAAGCTCATGAGTTAATATAATAAATTGAGTGAATTTGGAAACATGTTTATTTGGACTTCCAGCTCCATTAACATGTCCCTGATGAGGTGTGAATTCTGTATTAAAAACAGGTCGACATCTGCTCCATTGCTGTTTCTGGTTAATCTTCACAAGCTTGGGCTTGTTATATGGATAAGGTCAGGAGACCCCTTGGTGGTGCGAATGATACAATTATAAATAGATGCATTGTGTCAGTCCATTGTTTGCAGCACACACACACACGCACACACCTGGGAATGCGTTAGAGCTACTGAGATAAAATCGGGGTGGAGCTGCGGGTTGGGAACATGAAACAGGATTGCTCCAAATTAATCCTAATTAAACAGTAAATAGCAATGCAAGAGACACAGACGGAAAGCAGACAGGTGGGACAAGGAGAACGGGAGATCTGCTACTGAAGAGACTGAAACAAAATCCAGCACACACAAATACACACTCGCACACACACACACAGGGCTGTTATTACAGTCAATTACTGCAATTAGAACGTTGTTCCTGTCCGCGGGGTATGTTCATTCTCTTGTGATTTCCTGCCGGGGGAAACAGGTTGGAATGCACTGTAGATTACAGCAGTGCAGACCGTTGATTTAGTTTACAGACACCCCCAATCAGACAGGGGACAGGACAGGGGCTCTGTTTCTATAGCCGTTTCCCTATTGACAAAATGCACAGCCAACTAACAAGTTACACTCACACAGAGATTGGTATGGAATGGGCTGCCTAGTCAACCCAACTTGACAACGTTTTGAGATCAATCAGGCACTAGGATCTGGGCCTGAAAGTTGCGTGATGTTCTGTAGCTTTAAGGTACTTAAGCTTTTATAATACTAAATAAATAAAACACGTGGCAATAGAGAAGGTCAGCTATCTAGCAGGTAATGCTGTTTACAAGTCATTTATATTCCTCTCTATCTTTAAACATGTACAGTAAATATGTATCTTTAAAAGCAGAACATCTTAAACAAACTAAAGAAGTCCAGAACCTCTTCAGTGTGCCTCAAGCATGGGAAATGTATCGGAAATATTCCTTTGCATCTTGAATTGAGTGGATCATTTAACGTGGTTGGTATCAATTCATGCATAACCATAACCACCCAATTATGAAAATCCAAAGATAACTGTCCACATATTATTGGCAATACAGAAGGACATATTTTGAAATGTGTTTTATTTTTCACACGGGTGCTTGAACGGAAGCCAGCAGTTTTACATCAGTCACCAATTTTATTCGCACAGCGCTTCAGAATGACCGAGACATTCCGTGAGGTTTCTATTAAGAATTAGAATTGTGATCTGCACCGGCGTTCTGCGGTAAAAACAGCTGCTGCAATGAAAACCTCAAAAGCTGGAGCAGACATTCTTCATTAAATCCGTTAACTATTAAACATCGCTGCTGTCAGAACTGGAGTCAAAGGGACATTCATTTCATGTTAACTGATTCGGGATAAAAGGGAGCATTACCTAAAAAAGAGGTTTTTCTTGCATTTGACCTCACCCTCGGTCTTATTACCCTCATTTTAGATCTAAGGTATGACTACCCTGCTACAGAATCCATCACCAGTGCATTTGACAGATAAGTTGGTCTCTCAGCGATACAGTAATGGTTTCTGTATTCACATTTCAGGATACATCCTATGAAGTCATTACAGTATGAAGTACATCAAGTTTCATGAGAACGTTAGACAAAGCATTCTATCAGTAAAGCCAGCAAGGGACAGTTGTTAAAAGCTACTACAACAAAGTTTAAAAAAACTGCATTTTTTTCAGATAACTCAAAATGCTCTTACTGTTTCGAAAACACAGACGATTATGATAAAGCCTAGTTAAAACATGGTTAACTATGGTTGCACATTGTCAATGCATGATATCAAATGGGAACATGCTGAATGACCTGGTATATTAGTTTGACAGATGCACCGAGGTGGTTGTGTGTGTGTGTGTGTGTGTGTGTGTGTGTGTGTGTGTGTGTGTCTGGCACTAACTCTGTCTTTCTCTCTCCTTGTCTCGTCTCTCAGATTTACTGGCCCCCACTGCCAGGTGACAAGGAGGACTGTGTTCTCAAGGGCAAAGACCCCCTGGTGAGTGAAGGGTGGGCTTTCTATTTAACAGGAACATATCTGACAAAACTATTAGATATCATGGGGAAAGATCTGGTGAGTTTCAGTACATTACAGGGCAGCAGTGTGGAGTAGTGGTTAGGGCTCTGGACTCTTGACCGGAGGGTCGTGGGTTCAATCCCCAGTGGGGGACACTGCTGCTGTACCCTTGAGCAAGGTACTTTACCTAGATTGCTTCAGTAAAAATCCAACTGTATAAATGGGGAATTGTATGTAAAAATAATGTGATATCTTGTAACAATTGTAAGTCGCCCTGGGTAAGGGCATCTGCTAAGAAATAATAATAATAATAATTACTGTACAGTATTGTTATACTACAATGGAATACCAGTGTGTTTTGGTTCATACCACTGGGATATCATTTGTATTATTTAAAAAATATGATAGTATCACCATTCTGCATCAAACTTTTGTACTGTCACTGCATTCTTTAAAGCTCCTTTGATAAGTTATTTTGTAGTTAGAACCCACCCTAGGAGACTTCACTAACAGCATTACAGATTCAGACCTATACATTACAGTACATTCCTAGGTACTGTACAACCATCAATTAACAATGGTACTGAAGTTTCAGGAGCACGGTCGATAAAAAGACCCGAGGGCCTTGGAGTTCATTTAGCAAAACCAGGCTTGTTAGCTAGATTTCATTGTGTAATATGTAAGTCAAAGGGAGGAGAACATTTCGGAATCTAGGTTCATAATTGGGAAGATATCGAATGAACCCAACCGCTGAGATTAGAAAATAAATGAAGACGAATAACATGAAGAAAAGAGATGGCTCGGAGTCTGTCTTTGAAACATAAAACTGAACCGTTGTGCTTTTAATGCAGTCATATGAAGCCCTGAGATTTTTAAAAACGTTTTTAATAATGGACAATAGAAGCCATCTGTTATCATTTATAATACATACTGTTTTTTAAAGGAGAAATGTGAAATGGTTATTCTGCCGCGTTCAATATCTGAGAGCCTACGTCTGGAGTTTTTAAAGTCCCAGCGCTGAATTCAAATGACGGGAGGGAGGCAACGGAGGTATTGAGTTCTTTTGATGTGGCAGGTGGGGGAGAGATGTAACAAAGGCATTCTTGAATGCGATATGTCTTCCGTTTTAACATTCTAGAGGAATTCTGAAATTCATAACTATGAGCCCGTGCTATAATGAATTCTGTCAAGCGGTCAGGTCCTAAACTGTTGGTTCACTTTTTTTTTTTTTTTTTTGTTCTGAATCATAAAAATACATTCCAGACTGAAATAAATGCTAATATTTTAGATATTTAATCTGAAAACTCAGGTCTCTTGAATTCAGTGTCCCTCTAATGGTTATTTGTAAATGTATTAAGCTTTGAAATACTATACCCCTATTACAGTATGAATGGTATAATGGCAGTATTTGAGTGAGACAGTCTAATGGCTGTATCAAAGAGTGGACAGACAGTCAAGCGATTACATACAAGTGTAAATGGTGTAATGACTATTACACTGGACAGCAAGATGACTGTGTTACAGTTTGGACTGTGTAATGACGTCCACTAGCACCAGAATCAGGTAATACATGGTGTGCAGGGAGTCTCTATAAGAGATCATCTGGTGCAGTTTGGTTAACAAAGCTGGCTGCTCAAACTGTGCAAAATGAATTTGCTTACAATCAGAAAGACCCAACACATGGCCTATAAATTTATTATAAATTCACAAAAACAAAGATTATACTCAGGAGCTGCTGTTAAACATAAAACAGTGTTTTTGAAAAATGGGATTCTGTCAAATCCTCAACAGTGATTGGTTGATTTCTCACACTGTTTTATAATGCACATTAAGTTCTGAAACAAAGGCTGAAAGAAGTGAAACAATGGGCAGCAAATTCCTTAGGGAATCTGAAGGCAAGCCAGGGACACTTTGTTCAATTATACATAGAAAACAGAATCACAGGAAATCAAGAGCCTAGAATTATAGTAAAAGGGTACTGGCACTTGAGTTTTTGGCTTAAAAACAAACTCAGATCCAGCCATTTTTAAACTAACCCGGAGATTTGAGTTACTGCTACACACAAAAGATAACACAGTATTCTTGGCATATAAAAGGAGCAAATGAAAATATGCTTGATTACTTTGAAAAACAAGCAGTAAACTGCCGAGTTGCCCTAGTATGAACAGCATACACCCATAAACACTCAATCATAAAATCTAATAAAACTTAAAATACACTTAAAACATGCTTTTATATATAATGTAGGTAGGTCTACTGTTGAAATGAATAATAGTTTTATATTTA
The DNA here is from genome assembly GCF_902713425.1 of Acipenser ruthenus. NCBI lineage: Eukaryota > Metazoa > Chordata > Actinopteri > Acipenseriformes > Acipenseridae > Acipenser > Acipenser ruthenus. The sequence goes on from NC_081213.1 coordinate 27,614,073, forward strand.
AGTCTGTACATCACTTTCCTATCCAGTACTATCCAGCGATGGTCTAATGTTTATGGAGGACATCTCTCTCATCTCCCTCTCTGTTAGGGTCATTAAGGATGAAATAAAGTTAAGTGGAAATATCAAGGAGGAGATGTTTTTTTTTTTTTTTTTGGCTCTTAATTCAGATTTTCAAATGCTGGAACTGTTCTAATCAGATTCATCCCAGGGTCACACTAAGACCCAACGCACAATACTGATTCTGGAAAAGAGAAACAAAAAACGCAGAATGAAAGGATGCCAAATCCTGGAACGAGAACATGTTGATTAGCAGTGAACTCTTATCCAGATGGCAATTTGATTGTGAACTATAGAACACACAGCCAGGGGGCAAAGGTATCCAGAACTGGCTTTCAGAAACACAATTGTAATGGTGAATGAGTGTCCACCTGATTTCCATTCCCCTGTGAATGCCTTCATGCTGGGCGCTTCTTGCAACAGAAACGTGCAAGATGATCAAGCCAAGCAGCCTGAATGAACTTATTGGGTCAATAGCCATCACTTGGAAGAGCGTTATTAAGATGAAGGCTTTTCAGGAGGATTAACGGCGTGCTGATGATGGAAACAGAAAGATGACGAGAACAAAGGCGACCTGTGTAATAAGACAGACATTTCAATTCATGGCAACAGCCCCAGCTGTCCATAACTTAACAATGAATACTGCATGCTGGGGTAAAGCAATAAGAGGAATTGCATCCTTTTACCACGAAAATATTTAGAAACTAAACAAGACAGCTTGGGTGCAACCCGGGCTTGGGCAAACACAGATCCCCCTTTTCCACCCCGTGCGTTATTAAGGGCCTAATGGAGGGTAACAACTGACTAATAAGAACTGCTAATCCTGGTCACTGGTCAGCTGCCCCCTCAGTCTGTTTGCTTTACAATCTTTATCCCCAGAGGTCATCATCTTGCCCTCGACATTTAATTAACCCTTTGGCCCTGTGTTATTGCTTTTCAAAAAACACCGTGCACCCCCCCCCCCCCCCCACCACCCCACCCCACGTTCAGTGTCTCCTGGGGAGGTTTGGGACCCCCCTGGTGGAATGCAGATACAATGAGCACCCTGTTAGTAAGAACCTCCAAGGGCCTTGGTTATCGGAACACAATGGGTGAGCCACATTCAAACTGTGAATCCGAAGACATGTCATTGTATTCAGTTAAAGCACAGGGAGCTGACCCTTAGTTAAGGCTTGCATTGGATAATGAATGTTTATTTACACAGAAATTCAGTCACAGGAATAAAGGAAAGAAAGGGTAGCTTGGGGCCAGTGTTTTAAGTATAAACTAAAGGCTTTGGGAAAGTCCAAATATTTATGCCAACTGATATTGGATATACCCCTTGCAAATGTATACTGTGTGTATATATATATTACTTTGTATAATGATACTTTAAACTTGCAACTTAGCTTTAACGTTGTTTTAATTCGTACAATGGCCATGTCGAGATTCTATAGCTAGAATGTCATACCTTTTAGCTGAGATTCTATAGGTAGAATGTCATAGCTTTTAGCTGAGATTCTATAGGTAGAATGTCATAGCTTTTAGCGGAGATTCTATATGTAGAATGTCATACCTTTTAGCTGGGATTCTATAGGTAGAATGTCATACCTTTTAGCTGCGATTCTATAGGTAGAATGTCATACCTTTTAGCTGCGATTCTATAGGTAGAATGTCATACCTTTTAGTTGAGACTCTATAGGTAGAATGTCATACCTTTAAGATTAGAATATGTGCTCAATGATGTCCCATTCATAGGAACCTACTTGGTTGGGAATTCACTAAAATATTTCTAAGAGTTTGCTTTGCTAAATTCCAAATCATCTTGGTTTTCCATAACGGTGTTACCTGGTGGTACTTGCAATCAAAAGACACCACAGTTACTCAAAATCCAGTGCTGGCTCTGTGAATGCCAATATTATTTACAGCCATAAAGCATTGCTGTTTGCACACTCCTTTGTCCTGCCTACACTATGCAGAATGCTACCAGAAACATGGAGTTATGGAAGTTATGTTCACAGAAAGCACGAAGTGCTCTTGAAACGATTTACCCCTGTGGTACGCTAATCATGAGTATAAAAATATTTAAAAACAAACGAAAGCATTCCACATGTGGTTTGATATCTGCGATATCTCTCTATCGGTCAGCCTGTCTCGGACTGTCTGCTGTGTCAGGGCTGAGTCTGTCATCCCCTCCTATTTGGCCTTGACTGTGCAGTAGAAACGTGTTGCCTGATATCCAGCTGACAGATATACGCTGCAGACCCCTGAACCTTTAGCCAGCCCTGCACAACATGCTGCTTTCTTTGGCATCAATGACTTCAATTCCCCATTAAATGATTACATCTGTCTGTTTACCTTGGACTCGCTGAGTTGTGAAGGAGCTGCGAGATTCTGTAAGGGTTTACACTGCCACGGGGAGCACCTGTCTCCTCTTTCCAGCCAGGGGAGTTATAGGACCAAGCTGATAACTGCTACAGAGCTACTGCAAGCGAGGTCTGTCTCCTCTATGGGAACTGAGCAAGTCTGAGTTTGATAAGGTTTACCTTACAGCACAGAACCTAGTCTTCACATGGTAGGCTCTGCCATACAAAAAGTGCGTCCTATCCTGTTCTAAACTTACTTTTACTCGGCTTCCATGCACACCCTCTTGTTCTTCCCTCTGTGCTACATTTGAAGTAGCCGCTCAGGTAGTGTCTCTGATTTAAGAAAACAATAATCTGATTTTGAATCTGTACACTCACCTGCAGCCACCTACCGAAGCTGCACTTGTCAGTGGCTTGAAGATTCATGTCAGGATAAATCTCCCTGCTGTCTCCTCTGTGACAATCCCAGGAAATAATAGCAGCCCTTTGAGTAACTATAACCGCGGAGACAGCTGAGCAGACAAGTTTGACATCTTGGCCTAATTGAAGATAAAACTCCTGGCAATCTTCCGCTTGGTCAGCCAGGCCTCCTGTTTCCTATTGTAGCAATGCCAGCAGAGGAAGTGGTCCTTCCCTTCAGATCCTGTAATACTCTTTCTTAGCAAGTTCCTGAATCGCTCCCCCGGGGGCTCTGTGGTCACCAGCACAGAGTTGTTTCTTGAGGTTTTTTGTTGTTGTTTGTTTGTTTAAAGATAGACAGAGAGGTTTCATGTAGTAGGCAGGCAGCATGTGGTCAAAATTAATACTGTATGCAAAATGAATGAATGTAATAAAGTATCTAATACAGTATATGAACGCATATGAAAGTACAATGCTACCTCTTTATTTTGCTTACTGACTTACACATAAATAGTGAAATATTGAAAACAGTGAGTTAGTGAAGGGCTCTTAAAACAAGAAAACACAGGACTTTTACAATGTACTGTCAACATGGCCTACCAGTGAGTTAAACAAATGAGTGAATTACAGAATGGTGAAAATATCGATAGAGCAGTATGTAGTAGTGTTATGTTACACTTTCTGTATATTGCAGTTTATATACTGGACAGAGCTTTAGAATGTTTTTTCCTAGTCTTTTTTAACAGTGTTTCTGTTTCTCCCCTGGCAGAGCGAATGTGCTAACTATGTCCGGATGCTGCACCCTTACAACCGGACTCACCTGCTCTCCTGCTCCACCGGAGCCTTCCAGCCCATGTGTGCCTTCATCTACGTGGGGCACAGGGGAGAGGTGAGAGGCCACCACTAATTCAACACACTTATTCCTCGGCTTAACCTACTTTCTGATGTTAAAAGGCGTTTCTGTGGTGTGTGTTACAAAGCTATTTTACACTGTATACAATGTTAGTCTATTGTTTTTGGTAATTGCCAACACAGGCAAAGTTAGGAAACGAAAGCCCCCGTTGATCGTAACCTTCTGGGCTTGGAGTTCACGACCGCACTGCTCAGAGACTGCTAGCTCAGAGAACTGCATATGTTAGCCATTGCGGATAAGGATATTTCTTACAAATGCACAGGTAAGTCAAACAAGCAGCATCTGGGCGTAAGCTGTAGGTGTTGATCAGCATTCTTTAATCAGAAGCATAGCAACAGTGACTACAGCAAATCATTCACAGGGGATTTTAAACAGCAGCTGCTTTGTTAGACCTTTTTAAATTTGCCCCAATGAAAAAAAAAAGAAAAAAATGCTGCTCGTTCCAAGACGGAGAGAAATGCTCTATTGAGCACAGAACTGGACCAGCAAACACATCAACACTGTCAGACAACTGTTGGGCATAGGCATGGAGGTCACATTCCTGACCTCTGAAGGATGCTCTTGTTCTGTTGAAGGACGAGCCAAGCACCCCTCCAAATAGCATCTTTAATAAGCAGGGTCTAGGCGGGTCATGTCACAAAGTGATCCCATCGTATTCAACAGACCCAGTGAGTAAATCAGACAAGCCGCTCTCTGTTCGGTGCAACAAACGAGTGCCTGCGTTTTAACCAGGCTCTGTCCAGTGCCTCTTGAAGGGTCCTGTGCTGCTGAAGTGCCTCTACTTTACTGGGTGCCCATGGACTCAATAGAGCCTTGTGTTGAGAGCCATGTGTTGGAGACTTGTGCTTGCCAGAGACCTGCTAGGACCAGGCACAGGCGAAGCATGCCGCATGTTGGAACGGCCAATTCATAAAAGGGACACTGTGTCTGTCTTTTAAACTTTAACTTAAACTCTTATCTCTTACTGCGCTCTTTACCTTTCTTCTTCCTTTGTCTTTCAAGCCACAGAAAAAAGGAATTCAGATAAACATTGTTTATGTACTATGAACAATTTTACCAGCCTTTGTTTTGTACAGGCGATGAAACATTTAAAGTGTTTTTTTTTTTTTTTTCAAAGAATATATTATGAAATAGCCCTCGAAATCATTATGAATACAATCCTGTATTTTCAAACACGCATCCTCTCTGCGTGTCCAGGGAGTTGAGGTTAAATGACAGAAGTCTCACTCGTCTGCAGAGACACATACCGGGAGTCTGGACGCTCGTTGGGTGCCGTGGGAAGACGCTATCCAGTCCTCAGGCAGCACGAATGAGTCTTAAAAAGGGTCCAGTGAAAGCTGTTCTGTTTGAGTTGGCAGGTTCCAAAGGGCCAAGAATTCAAAAGGCAAGCTCCAGCACCTCCCCTCTAATCAATAGCAGGCTGTGTTTATTTCCTCTGTTAAATTGATAATGACTTATTCCAGGGAGGCTTTCCTTTGGACTCAGAAAGAACATGTTTGAACAAGAAAAATGTTCCCAGTGTTGGTGCAAGAACAGAGAGGAAGTCACTGCTCCATGTCGGGCTGGAGAGCAGGAATACGAGTGGCATTTATAAAACTAATATTTCCTCTGTTATTTTAGCAGTCTTTTGTTCGGAGGGCTCTGCACAACAGTTCTGCCACATCTGGTGTTTTTATAAAGTGAGAGATTTTGAATTTACTGCCAGTTTTTTTTTTTTTTTTTTTAATTTCTCCAGTTTCCCGCCGTGAGATTTAATGAACCTTTGCAAAGCAGTGCTGGAGCAGGTACAAGCTCAGGCTCCCCCACAGCCTCTTGTCTTACAGACTGACCCACTCTTCCACAGTATACACGATACTGCATCAGGCTGGAATGCTTGAAGAACAGTGTAGCGGCCACTTTCTCTCTCAGCTACACCAGGCAGCCAACCAAAAAGATATTCCCATCCTCCTCCGTCTGCCCGTGCGCACAGCACTGGAGTGCTGGTAGTCAGCTGGGTTGAAGTGCTTATCACTGTCAGCATGATTCCATTGATCTTACTGTACCTGCTGTGCTCCATTCCATTTGTTGTACAGGTCTGAAAGGTGCAGTTTTTAAAGAAAAATTATTTATACAAAAGATTGGTACTAGACTTGGTTAATGGAAGGTCTCAGTTTGATGCCTTGCTGATGCTGTTTCACTTCCTAGGTTGTTGGAATGAAAACCAGCAGACACAGGGGGTCCCTAGGACCGGTTTGGGAACCACTGATCTACAGTACCAAGGTCACTGCAGTATGTGAGGAAGTGCGAAGATGTTGGATTTCTGGACCTTGCCAGATTTATGGGACAAAAGTTAAAGAGTGCCAGTCTTTGTGCGATCCCAGTCTTTTAGCAGGGCTGATCCCTTGGAATGGTGGCATCTTCTCATCTGCTGCCAGCAGTCAACTACATTGTATCAACTGCTTGGCTGAGTTGTGAAAGTAGCGGGGAGCAGGTGCCTGGGAGGGGGCTGGAAACCCTCCAGCACGTTTACATCAACTCCACGTGGGGGGTTTGGCAGCCTGCAATGGCGGGCTCGCCTCTTTTTTAAATGACACTGCATGTTAAAGCTAACTCCTCCTTCTCCTCTCCGCTCTGTGTCTTGTTTTGTTTCACAGCATGTGTTCAGGATGGACCCTGCTAGCGTGGAGAACGGGCGGGGCAGGTGCCCCCATGACCCCAGCAAGCCCTTCGCAAGCACCTTCATCGGTGCGTGCCTTTCTTGAAATATAATACAACAGGAATTGTAGTTTTATCAAATCAGATTCCGACAAGAACCTTTGTGCTACATTTAAACATTCTGTATTCTGTGCCTTTGTTTTTAGTACTTCTGTATTGCCCAGCATTATGAGCCATTCCAGGTGACATTATTTAGGCACAGCTGAGCCTTCCCTCTCTATGTTTTGCCTATTTCAGCTCAGTGCTATAAAATCTTAAATAGCACAAGCTGCTATGCTGTGGGAATATTCCAGTACTTCATCCCTGATGCTGTTATTGTTGGATTGGGCAAAGCTTAATGACTCTTTTGTTTTGTTTTTTAATTCCCTGCTTCATCAAATGATCAAATCACGCCATCAACGCATGTCATGCCTCATCTACCCAGCATCATGAGAATGCCATTGTGCAATCTGCATACGTGGCAAAAGAAACTGCAGTTACAGTACACAACTCCAGCTAACTTCTCATTACCAACCCACTCGACATCTGCAAACTCACTGCACTCCTGAACACACAGAGCCCTAAGCAAACGCATCAGACACTGCTGAACACACAGAGCCCTAGGCAAATGCATCAGACACTGCTGAACACACAGAGCCCTAGGCAAACGCATCAGACACTGCTGAACACACAGAGCCCTAGGCAAAGGCATCAGACACTGCTGAACACACAGAGCCCTAGGCAAAGGCATCAGACACTGCTGCCAACAAGGTCTCAGCCCTGGCTGCAAAATGTACTAGAATGTTCTTTTCGGAGCCAACGAACATTGATTTGACTGGCTTCAAAGTCCAGGCATCCGAGCCAATCCTGCCACACCTTACAACACGGCACAAATCAGATGACATACAAGCCATGAGTAATGCTTGTAAAACAGTTGTAAGTACTGTATAAAGTTAAAAGTACATATTTCTAATAAAAGTGAACTAATAACTGACATTCAGCACTTGTTGTTCTTCCTATCTTGTATTCCGATTAATGCCAGCCCCTAACCGGTAACGTCTCACAAGGCGTATAATAAAAGTGATCCTATTTCAATAAAGGAGTCAGTGACAAATCATCCCATTAAAAGTATTCTGCCTGGCCGATACCTGGGAAGCTCTCAAATGTCCCCATTATCTTCCTATGGGTCCAGCTGTGAGTTAATAAATGACACAAGGTAGTTTATAATCTATTTTATGTGCTATTGAGACAGCTTAATCCTGAAAAAAAAAGAAAACTTCACAATGATATTCAAAAGCACCATGCCACCATTTAAACAATTAGCACTGAACAGATCAGCCATACTAACAGTACTGGTATTAGGCTCGCCACTACACAATTATCATTGATAAGCCCCTCTCTGCTGTGTCAGGAGCCGATATGCTAGACTATACAACAAAGGCATATATATACATATATGAAACTGAGCACAACGTCATTATATGATGCTTGACACAATATGATAAAAATGAATTGATGCACAATTATTCAGTTCACCCCTCACTGGGATCTCGTTTGAATACAGCTGTGCTCTCTCTTTTTTTTTTTTAATACTCCATCAGCACCCTCGGTGGGTTTAGAAAGCGGATATTATAAAATGTTACCAATGCATTGCCGCTGCCTGTCTGCCTGTCTGCTAACTCTGCCTCTCTGCCCCCCATGCAGGTGGTGAGCTCTACACAGGGCTGACGGCAGACTTCCTGGGTCGGGATTCAGTGATTTTCCGCAGTATGGGCTCCCGCTCCACCATGAGAACAGAGACTGACCAGCGGCTGCTACACGGTTAGACCCTCCGACCCTGCCAAACCCCCCCGGCACTTCCGGAGATTGTATTATTAGGGCTGCTGGATGCAAGTCAGACGAAGTTTTAGGAAAAACTAAAACTAAATAACAACGAATTTAGCAACAAGGCAATTTTCCATCAGGAAGGTCCTGGTGCAGATCTTGCTGATTTAACCCTCAACTCTGTCTGAGAATTACAAAAACAAACAGAATGCCTTGGAAGCTGGTAATAATTGAATAGAAAGCAGCCCACCATGTGGGAGTTGAATTTAACTCTGATTCAAAACACATTAGTCTACACTTGAAGACTTCCCCTTGTGCTCTTTACTGAGCTGTTCGCTATGGGTTCATTACCAGTGTTTCATCAATTTTCCAGGCAGTAAAACTTGGATATTAGTTTCCAGGAAAACATTGTTTGTTTAGTTTTAGTATTTTTTTTTTTAAACTGGGAACTTTTTTGGTGCTAGAAAGTTTCTTCATGGTTCAAGCAATCTTGTCGGACTGGAATTCACGCGAGGATTTCTTCCCATCTACAGATCCAAAGTTTGTGGCGGCTCACTTGATCCCGGACAATGACGATCGCGACAATGACAAGGTCTATTTCTTCTTCACTGAGAAGGCCATGGAGGCCAATGGCAAAAGTGGCGCCATCTACAGCCGTGTAGGGCGTGTGTGTGCGGTGAGTCTATTGCATGGTTTATCGGAATTGCAATTGCTAACTTCATCAATACAGTAAATCCAACAGCAGCAGTTGGATCGTTGTAAAAGTTTTGACCGCACACAAATTATTACCAATGGAGTCACGCATGAACATGTTATCGAACGTGCAGTTGGACCGGTTTTCTTCCTCAATCATCTTGTTGAGTCAATCTCATTCCATCACTGTAGACTTAAAAACACAATGGCAATCGTAACAGCTGGCTTACAGTGTGCTTCATTCAGTCAGTAATTCAATCTCCGGCTTTCGGTGAAAAATATGATAGCCCACAAATATCCAATGACATGTTTCCCAAAACATGTTTTAATGCATATTATAATGCTCCTTGGGTCAGCTTTAATGTTTTATGTGCTGGTAATGCATTAGCAGCAGCAGTAAATAATACAGTGAGAAGTACTTTGGCCAAACCAAACAGATCTTGCTTCACAGCTGCTCTGTGTTTGGTTGAGATTCAATGAATGCCTGAATAGCTCTCATCACTGATGATTCCTCACAGTCACCCTCAACACATGTCAGCACCGTTTCAGTTCTGGCTTTGATCGCCACATACATGCAGTACATTGAAGCTGGTGTTTTGTAGCGGCTATAATTTCTTGAAACCTGATAAGGTGCCGTTAAGCATTTTGCCACAATCAGCTGTTGTGATTAAAACACGTGTCACCATCTGGTTTGGTCAAGCTCTTGTGTGCATGAATACAGATACAGACAGCTACTTTTTTTAAGAGCAGTACTATAATTCCACCAGGCCTTTCCTAGACAGACTTGACCCTCCAGTGCCTTTTCAGAAGTGTTAAATCCAACACCAACGTAAGGATTTGCTGTCGAGAGGCAATAACTAACCAGTGTCACTTCACACAGCGGCTGATCACAGGGCACCAAGACACGCTCCATGGGTTTCATTGCTTGGAGTGGAAAAACTCCTCCAAGTGCTCTTTACTGTTCCCTGCTGTCTCTCTGGCCCTGAAACAGGTTGCTGCTTGCATGCCCTCAACGGTACAGAAGGTTGCACGGCATGCTGGTATAACAGCATACCACGTATTGCATGTGCTTAGCTAATTCCAGCATTGAAAAAAAAAACACAGCATAATACCAGCATTCTGTTATGTTACTACATCCGTAAAATTAAGGTTTTTTTCATGCCTCTCTTTGTCCATGTTGGGCCTTTTATTTTTTTTTTCTTTTATCAGCTAGTTTGTATCAACATGCTGTTTTTGTTAGAGGGCTTTTTCACTGAATGTTGGTATTTCTGGGATATCCGAGAGCAGAAGGAGACCAATGAATTGCCCAGCCCCCATGAGTCCAGCTCTATAAAGCAGCTCTCCATTGCTGTGTTACAGAACGACGCGGGCGGTCAGAGAGTGCTGGTTAACAAGTGGAGCACCTTCATCAAGGCCAGGCTGGTGTGCTCCGTCCCCGGACCTCACGGGATAGACACGCACTTTGACGAGCTGGGTAAGATCCATTATTGTTCCTTTCTTGCTACGTAGTTTTTACTATTAAAACAATTGTATTTCTTTCTGACCATGAGTCTTTAAGCTTGCTTTTGACAGCCCGAAGCTGTCAAAAGCTATTCTGTAAATCTTCACAGTGTTACAAGCATGTATGTCTAGCGGTGTGTTTGCATCGATATGTGTGTGAGCTGGTGGGCGGGTTCCAGGAGTTGGGAGCTGTCCTGATTGGAAGGCTGCCCTTTCCTATAACTCCGCCCCAAGATACACGCAATTTAATCTTTTCTGTTCGGTTCTCAGAGGATGTCTTTCTGCTGAGAACGAAGGATGAGAAAAACCCAGAGGTCTACGCAATATTCAGCACCATCAGGTGAGCCTCCGACTCCCTTTCCTCGCACCCTGTCTCAGGTCTCTTCCACCTTCCCACTGAGTTAAACCAGAATCTGTTATTTCACCAGTTAATACACTAAAGATGAAGTCCCCTACCGTATGCTTCAATAAGAACTCATGGATCTGTCTTCCTGTCCTCAGCAATGTGTTCCAGGGTTTTGCAGTGTGTGTCTATCGCATGGCGGACATCCGTGAGGCGTTCAACGGCCCCTTTGCCCACCAGGAGGGTCCGGACTACCAGTGGGGTGCCTTCGAGGGCAGAGTGCCCTACCCGCGACCCGGCGTGGTAAGCCTCTTATCTCCATGATCTGGAGTGAACCTAACCACGTGGCAGTCCCAGATCAGTAGAACTGTTTGGTGTGGTCTGCGGTGTTGTCTCTATACATGGTGGCTTCATTGTTTGCTTGGGGAAAAAACTGCCTGCATTTGAGCCAAGTTTTTTATTTGAGACATCTTTTAATTTACTACGATCACCTTTAGTAAAAGTGTAGTAAAGCATAGTAAAACTGTAGTGAATGTATGGCAAAGCACAGGCAAGCATAGTAAAGCATGGTAAAATAAAATTCTGCTGCGTTCCTTTAAAGCAATGTTTTCAATAGCTGCCAGGTCAGTACATTATAACCCTGCTCTTCAGGGCAACAGCAATTCAGTAATCTGGAAAATCAGAATGCGAATCAATTAGCACCTCATTGAGCCATCACTGAAACATGAACTTCTGAACTTCTTTGAAACAAAATCACCAACATCGTTTCATACAGTGCGGCTTTCAGGAATCCTGCCGAAGCGGCGCTTTTCTGTTTCTGAAGAATGACACACACTCACACTCGAGGCTGGCAACTCTCAGAGAGATGGGAGTCACACACACACAGCCTTGTTGTTGTCTGCCTGTTAGTTCCTTCAGTTGAATCCCTTCATGTACCACATAACGTAGCAAACAAAGGGAAAGCGTGTCATAAAACAACATCTTGTGAGAGATTACAGGATGGGAACCTCTAGGGTTTCAGAGCATGTATCGATCTATTTAACCTTACTTGTTTCGAACTGTCTTAAGTTTGTCATTAATATCAGACAATGATGTCCGATGTAGATATCAAAGGTCATTTAAGATGGTGTCTGCTGCATTTTTGGGTGAATGCAGTGTTGCTTGTTGCTGTTTTTATTGTACCAATTGTTACTTCTTTATTTAAGATCTTTTTGACCTTTATAAAAGTTGAATGCCATCTACAATGGTTAACACCTACGACAGAAAAAGCAAAGTGAATGCATGGCTGAACACAAGCATTGTAAACCATAGGCCAGTATGGTAAATCCTGGTGACAAAACATGATTAACCTTAGTAAAAGCACATTCCACCTGTAGCATGAGCTTGGGTAAAAGCATGAGGAAACTGCAAAATGATGGGTTACCACAGTCAGGAGACAGCATTTAACATGAAGCGATACTAATTCCTAACTAGAGTTAGCGACCTACATTCACGAGTATGGCACAATACAGATGATGCTGTTCGGTACCATTACTATGGCGTGGAATTGCAGGCAGCTCACGTAGGCCCCCAGATTAGACAGTGGGAGCAATGTGGCTCTTGAAGACAAGACAGAAGCTTTTCCATGAAGCCTTTATTTTCTCTCTCTCTCCTCCAGTGCCCGAGCAAGATCACGAACCAGCCGGGCAGGCAATTTGGCAGCACCAAGGACTACCCGGATGGAGTGCTCCAGTTTGCCCGCAGTCACCCGCTCATGTCCCAGCCAGTGTACCCGGCCCTGCGGCAGCCTGTGCTGGTCAAGACCAACTTGGAGTACCGGCTGCGGCACATCGTGGTGGACCGCGTGGAGGCCGAGGACGGGCAGTACGACGTCATGTTCATCGGCACGGGTGAGACAGACAGCTCCTTCTTTACCCGCCCGGTCGGAGGATATAGGGATATACAACGTCTCGTGGTATCAGGGTCTGATATATATAACGTCTCGTGGGATCAGGGTCTGATATATATACAACATCTCGTGGTATCAGGGTCTGATATATATAACGTCTCGTGGGATCAGGGTCTGATATATATACAACGTCTCGTGGTATCAGGGTCTGATATATATAACGTCTCGTGGTATCAGGGTCTGATATATATAACGTCTCGTGGGATCAGGGTCTGATATATATACAACATCTCGTGGTATCAGGGTCTGATATATATAACGTCTCGTGGGATCAGGGTCTGATATATATAACGTCTCGTGGTATCAGGGTCTGATATATATATAACGTCTCGTGGTATCAGGGTCTGATATATACAACGTCTCGTGGTATCAGGGTCTGATATATATAACGTCTCGTGGTATCAGGGTCTGATATATATACAATGTCTCGTGGGATCAGGGTCTGATATATATAACGTCTCGTGGTATCAGGGTCTGATATATATAACGTCTCGTGGTATCAGGGTCTGATATATACAACGTCTCGTGGGATCAGGGTCTGATATATATAACGTCTCGTGGTATCAGGGTCTGATATATATAACGTCTCGTGGTATCAGGGTCTGATATATACAACGTCTCGTGGGATCAGGGTCTGATATATATGTAACGTCTCGTGGTATCAGGGTCTGATATATATAACGTCTCGTGGTATCAGGGTCTGATATATATAACGTCTCGTGGTATCAGGGTCTGATATATATAACGTCTCGTGGTATCAGGGTCTGATATATATGTAACGTCTCATGGTATCAGGGTCTAATATATATAACGTCTCGTGGTATCAGGGTCTGATATATATAACGTCTCGTGGTATCAGGGTCTGATATATATGTAACGTCTCATGGTATCAGGGTCTAATATATACAACGTCTCGTGGTATCAGGGTCTGATGGTTGCTGGCACTATATTGTTAAGCCCTGAATGACTCCTGGCTCTCTCCCCTTCTCCAGATGCTGGTTCTGTGCTCAAGGGGATCGTGTTGCGCAGCGGAAACTCCCTCCACACTGAAGAGGTAACCCTGGAAGAGCTGCAGGTCTTCAAGGTACGAACCTCGGACCTTATAAAGGTTTATCATGGTATACGCATAGGAACATAGACTGGAATCACATTGTAGTTAGAAAAACTTAATGAAAGTGCCACAGAGTTGTGTTATATAGCACGCTGGTGACAAATCAAGTATTTCATTCTCCGTTTCCAATTTTCAGGTGCCAACACCCATTACCTCCATGAAGATCTCTGTCAAACGGGTAAGTCTTTTAGACACTGTACTGCATCTCTAACCAGGACTTTGGTCACTGCAGTGACTGGTGCTGTGTATTATTAACCCCGTCCTGTTTCCTCTCCAGCAAATGCTGTATGTGGGCTCGCAGGTGGGAGTGGCACAGCTGAGGCTGCATCGCTGCGAGACGTACGGGAAGGCATGTGCGGAGTGCTGTCTGGCACGGGATCCCTACTGTGCCTGGGACGGGGTCTCCTGCACCCGCTACCAGCCCCACAACAAGAGGCGCTTCCGCAGGCAGGATATCCGCAATGGAAACCCAGTCCACCAGTGCCTGGACCAGAACCTCAGTGGTGAGCCACCATCACTTTCTACTGCAGCGTGGAACAGAAATGCAGTAGGTCCAGAAGTATGAACCCACCTGGCAAAGATGTCCACTAGCCAGCCCCTTTTGGGTCCTTTTAGCACGGCCATTATATACCTGATGTAGGCGGATTCATAATTCTACACACCACTGTTTATACATGTTTATTACTAGCGGGTTGTGTGACAAGCAGTTCTTGCCTCTCTGTTCAATGGGTAAGGGGGAGGACGCTGTAGTTTTATCTTTTTTCATGTCTGATTCCCTGCTTCTCCATCCCACAGTGGAAGACCTGGACAGCGCAGAGGAGAAGGTGGTGTACGGGACGGAGAACAACAGCACCTTCCTGGAGTGCGTCCCCAAATCTCCCCAGGCCACTGTCACCTGGTTTGTGGAAAGAGATGACCGCAGAGATGAGGTTAGTGCTTTGAGAACTGATCAATCCCAGGATCTAGCACCTGCCTATTTATCTAACATATCTTTAATGACTGCAATTATACAGTGCAGGTAAGTCAATAAGGTCAGAAGTGAGTTTTGTTTGCCCTTCTTCTGCACTGTAGCGGTATAACAGCAATATTATATTCACTAGTGATGATGCAGATTACTCAGGGTGACAGACTAGTTTTCAGGCAATTAATGAGACATTTTTGTCAACTGTGCTTCCCCCAGGTGAAGACGGATGAGCGGATGATCCGGACGGAGCAGGGCCTGCTGTTCCGCAAGGTGTTCCGGCACGACGAGGGGGTGTACGTGTGCCAGTCGCAGGAGCATGGCTTTGCCCAGACACTGCTGCGCATCTCCCTGGAGGTCCTGCGCGGGGAGACACTGGTGGAGCTCTTCAACAAGGAGGGCGGGGCCGGAGAAGAGTGGGTGGGGTACCGGCCCCTGCCTTGTCATACCCAGCGGGCCACGCCCCACAGCCGCTCCTGGTTCAAGGACATCATGCAGCTGATTGGTCCATCCAACCTGCCTCGCGTGGAGGAATACTGCGAGCGGGTCTGGTGCAGTGATAAGCAGAGGCGCAAACACAAGGCCATGTTGAACAAGTACAAGCTGGCACAGGAGAGCGGGCGCAAGGCACGGAACAAGGGCTCGGGCGAGAGGCACAGGATCCCACGCTCGGTTAGAGACACGTAGGGTAATTTCACCTCATGAACGCTGTCCTGGCTCTGGGGCTGAGAGGGCAAGGACTTGGCAGGAGAGAAGTTCTTCAGCTTGGTGAAAGACATTTCTAGGAGTAAGCAGCCTGCTACTCTCAGCTCTTGGCCTATCTGAACTCTGTTTGAAACACCAGACTGTATCTCTCAGTCGAGGCTAACTAGTGACCACTCCAAGGCAACTTGGATCATGAAAAGGCTCTTGCATAAACTTTTTAAACCCTTCTTTCTTTCTTGTAAAATAGTGTAAACGGGTCTCCTTCGGACCGCACAGCTGTTTCGGTGTGTGGACAGTTTGATATCTCTTTCCACCACATTCTGTAGTTTGTTCACACGGTACTCACAAATACACGCTCATTATCACTCGCTGGCCAGATATCCCCAGCTACATTCCCAGGGATTATGCTTGCAGCCTGTGAAACTCTCTTGATTATTTATTTTACAGAAAGGAACTTTATTTTTTTTTTCAAATAAATCTGCTGTGAAGGTGTGGAGTCGAGAAAAAGCATGGGAGATTTACTGCCAAACTTACGTGACGAAAGTTGGTCATTCAACTGAGAAGCTGCCATCATGTTACCAGCAAAAACTGACAACTCGATCAGCAAACCAGTACTTTTACTGGCAAAAGTGGGCCGTATTTATTGGCAGACCCGATTCCCCAATCAATGTCTGTTTCATTGTTAAAGCATCACCTGATATGTTTTTTTCTGGTAAAACCTAATCATTTTACTGACAGAACACAAAGCTTTCACCCTGACAAAACATGCCCTTTCTCATTCTCATTCTCCAGCAAACAAAAGCTGAGAGTTCTGCTGTCTGCTGGGATATTTTTACAGGCAAAAGCTGGATCATTTTCCCTGACACCCCATTTTTTTTCTGACATTGTAATGAAGTTGACCAAGCCAATTAATGTGATACATACTGATCATTTTACTGGAGAAAAGAAAGTTACGTACGTGTTTTAGCCGACTGACATTTTTAGTTTACTTATTTATGTGATAAACTGTACTTTGCGTACCACTTGCAGTTCATTCTTGTTGCCCTTGTTGACTTACTGTAGATAGCGTTTGCTGTACAGCAGTCCCTCATTCTGTTAGCAGTCCATTTAGTTTTAATGGTCTTGAATTTGGAAGTCATCATGGCAAAAACAAAGACATTGAGCAACTGATTAAACTATAGTATCAGTCATTAACTGTTGTGTCTGGTATTGGTATTGGTATATCTATATACTGTATATATGAAAACACTACCTTCGTTCAACCAATGCAGCTGTCCATATGGTAGCCCCTTGCACAGCAGCGGCAATGCATTGCCATTGAAGACCATTAGGAAATCCTTCAAGTTTTTACATCATTCTCCTTTCCCAAAGGATCATCATAACAGAATGCTGAATCTAACGGTAGAACTGCAGGAACCTTTGTTTTTGCCTGGAAAGACTCCAGAATCCTGGTTCATATATATTAAAAAAAAAAAAAAAAATCTACAGATTGAAATGACTTCACTAAATAATTGTGCAAAGCCACAGAATGACACTGATTACCTAAAGGATTGTTCAAATAAACTGTTCCTGACATCGTACAGGCCTTGCAAAATGACAGCTAGCGTGGAGCACACCAGAGATTGACCATTGCCGGTCTATACGGAACTGAGGGGACCACCCCTGGAAGAAGTGTGTGTAATTTAATAATGTATTTATATGCTATTTAATGACCTCCCTCATGCATGTATCGGAGTGAATTGTTTTTTTTTATTTTATTTTTTGTAATTTTTTGAGCACAGCATGGGTTTGTGTTTTTTATTGAATTTTTTTCAATATACTTTTCTTTTGTTTTTTCCCTTATAAAAGCTCTTGCCAAGGCAATAAAACTTGTGTTGGTTATGATGTGCATTTTGCTCATAGTGGGGCTTCATTACAAGCGACTGCTGCAGCCTCTGCTGATCGGAAACACGACTTTACTGGATATTGCTGCCAATGAAGGGAACACAGTACAGGGCAGCTGAGTTGTCTGGCGTGTGATAGAGGCACAGCCAGCTAACTCTCTGCAGTACTCCAGGGCTGTCAAATGATGGATTCTGTAATTGTGCCCACTAACGTTACATTCACAGATAGATTTGATTCTCATTGCTTGCAAATCATTAGCATGATTTTTTTTTCAGCAGGAGATAAAAACACAAAGTTATCAAACCAGAAATAAACAACTTGTGTATTTAATTCAGGGGCTTCGTAAGTTAGTCAACAGTTGTTTTTTATTCGTTGTAGAATTGTACTGGAACTGGTGGCAAAAAACTGTGCTGTTTTTCTACAGCTATTTTCCATTCCCAAAATCTACTGTGGCAATCCAACACCCAGGGACATTTGACATCAGGCCAATTCACATCAAAGGGTACCTGCGTGTGGGAACCAAGGAAGCTGTTACATGCGATACGGGAGCTGGGTTCTGGCTCCAATGCTTGGATTCTTCCAGGAACAAGACTCTCGTTCAACTGCAGCTCGGAGAGCGAGTGGAAGGGAGACACCTTGCACAGGAGGTGGAAACACAGTTATGGTGTTCCAGTGTTCCGTATCCCAGCCAAGGGCTTACTCAGCTCTGTTTAAAACCACAGTCTGGCTCGAACACATGACTTTAATTGCAGAGCATGTACTGTGTTTCTGTGTTTTCTTTGTTTGGATGTTTGTTTCTAGGAGAGATTGTGATTCCTTAATGACTTGTTGGATTGATTTGAAAATCTATGTAAAGCTTTGTAATGGTGGGGGAATGAAACACGCACATTTGCAGACTGTAATAATGAGGCGTTCCCCTAAAACACCGACCCCACCAGCTATTAATACACAGAGTACCCCACTCTCAGTGTGCAGGAACGCATTCCACACAGATGTTGATGAACGCGCATGAGCCAAACAGCTGGATTACATTTTCACTTCTTTCTCCCAGCGCAGCTCGACTCCCTCTCCCCCGCGCCACACCTGTTCTCCCCCATGCCCTTCATTCTATACAGAGACCTTGTCAAGGCCGATGAAATGTTGCTCTCGAGCCTCATAAAAGTATTAGCAAGCAAACTGCTCTCCAGCCTACTATCATGTTTTATTTGCAAATACCATCGTGTAACTGATGAAAATACGACCACATTTAAATCATGACTGCTCGAAGGAGATAGTAAAAAGCACTATAAATCATGAAATGATTTGTGGTGTTAGAGCTTTTAACCTCATCTCATTTACCAACAGGGGACCCAATCTGCAATGGCAGTGTACCACTCAACGCTGCCTGTTACTCAAGCTCTAGAACCAAGCCATTCCAGCCCATAAAGCAATACAACACAATAGTCCTCGTCTCTCTAGATTAACTGGGGTTAATTTAGTGAGACTGTAGCAAATCTGCCCTTTTTTTTTTAGTTTGAGATACTGTACTGTTTCAAAATACCTCTGGCATGACGACAGCATTCATTTGGAACTCTCTTTCCTCTCAGAGCCTCTTGCAGCGTTCTGACAAAACCAGCTGAACAAAACGTGTTTTTACTCCACAGGTCAATCCTAGTATCAGCTAATAACTGTAATTGGTTGTTTAATCTCTTATTCCCCTGTTGAACACATGTTTTATTTTATTTTGTTCATGTATTCATTAAAATGTAACAAGCTGGGATCTTTCTCCCTAGACGTATGGCTTGTTGTCAGATGTCAGTAACCCTTTATACAAGCTGAATAAATACATAGAATATTAAACTGATCAAGGTTAATAGCACTTGGATTGCAAGCGATTGACCTAACGTGCTATTAGTTGCTTGTCCCTAAGGGAGAACTGTAGACTTTGCACTCCGGCACAATGTGCACTCAAGATTCGTACCGGGAGTGCATCACACAACGCTGCCCGTTACACTTTAGACGGCTTAAACAACCTGCTGTTTGACTATCAAATATCCACCTAGATATCTTCAATAAAAGAACATTAAGGACATTTGCCCCCAATAAACCAGAGGGCCTGATTGATGAGGGTTTAGGGAATTGTCCATTTTCAGGGAGGCAGGAAAAGGGTGTTTCTGCTCCATCCCCAAAAATCTCAAAAATTCCCAACACCTCAGAGACCGGGCCAGAGCCAGTGGTGAAAGACGTGGGCTGACGAAATCAGGATGGTGCTGACAACTATAAAACTATTAACCTCCCCACCAGCACTGAGAGCAATCCGCCTTGGAGAAACTCGTCCCTGCTTTTCTGCCTCTCAGCTCATCCTTCAGATGTTTCCCATCTGCACCCTGCTAGCACTGATTATGCATGTGTTAGGTAGGCCAAGCGTATTCCTCCGCTGCCGTTGTGCTGGGAGGCCATTCCTCCGGCTTTCTTCTCCCAGTGGCTGGTTAAGAGGATTGGTTTAATGCCTGGAATTAGAAGCAGCATGCTTCTGATTTTCCTATAAAACTGAACCGGCTTTGAACTTGAGTCACACTTTCAACACACCGACATTCCTTGATCTCAGCTAGGGGTTGACATCTGGCTGCTCATCTTAGGCCCTGTCCACACTATGCCTTTAATCTGTATTAGTTGCCTTTAAACTGGCTTAAAAGTGCTAATTACGGTTAGCGTCTACACTACGCAGCGTTTAATACCGTACACGAGAACTGGACTCGAGACCACCTCAGGGGGTAGTCTCGAGTCCGGTTCTAAATCAGATCGCATCAGGTTGTGCGGTTTGTCAGAAGTGTGGACGCTATAATACCCAACTACATTTTATATGTATATCCCAAAATGCTTTCTGAAATGTTTTGGCACGCGTACATTACAAATACAGTACTCAGAACAGGCACCTGAAGGAGCTGAGAAGGACTATCAATATATGTTGTAATAAATGTTGTAAACTAGGTAGATCATGGAGCGATGGGATCAAATGCTGAACAGATCTATGCACTCTAGCATCAGATGCCAAACTAATATATTTAATTCATGGGCACATCCCGGAGTGCAGGTGGAAATTGTAACTCTCACAGAGCGCTGTGTTTTTCACCTGCTCACAGCAGAATTGATCGTGCGGCTTTCCAGTTTTTCCCAGCGTTACAGCATTCCCAGCATTACACTGAAACAGCATTGAGTGGATTTTTGTTCACATAAATATTAAAACACCGAACTGGAAAAAGCTGAGAAGCTATCCCACAAGAACACGGCTTCATTAAATTCATTATTTAAGCCTTGATGCTTAAAATGAAATACTTTGTGTTCTTGCATTAATGCTGTTTTAAGAGTGCAGATGTAATAATGTCTCAATTATTCAATGTGGCAGGGTTAGGGTTACCAGAGTTCAGAGTGAAAAACAGGGACTTTCTTAATTTTTCAATTCATTGAAGCTGTAGCAACTCTGAAGCAGTTCAAATACATATAAAATAACACCGTCATAATTTAAAAAAATAAACATTGGATGTTTATCTATATTTTAAATCAGTTGTATAAATAGCTGTGTTAATCAAAACACAATAGGGACTAACTTAAAAGGTTAACCTGGCTGGCGGCACTTCCAAGATAAACAAAAATAATAATAAAATTGCCATGGTATAATAAACCACTGTGCTGTCAGCTTGCTGAGCAAGCTGCTACAGTTTCATGCTTCTCAACAATGTGAATACAAACAAGCAAAACCAGGACAATTTAACAATTGTACGGTTTCTGACCGGAATAAAAAATGAAGGTTAAAAACTGGGGCCATTTTTGTCACACACATGTCTGTGTGTACAAAATATATTTGGGTAACTGTGCAAACTGTACTGTATATGTCATGTTCATTATTGTATTTTTCAGAAGTACTGGTACACATCATTCATTTCCCATTCTTAAGCAATTTAAATCTACACATCCCAATCAAATACATACAAAACAGCAATATAGTTACGTTGTGTTATATTGCTAGAAAGTAAGACATGTGCATTGAAAAAGAAAAGAAAACAACCTACTTACTTTCATTTGTTCCTGTATTTCTGTCTGAGTTTGGGAAGATCACATGATCCTCATTTTTTGTATTGAACAAAGGGGAGATGTTTGATACAACATATCTTTGTAAATATATGTTAATCGGTCAATTTTCTTGTTGTTTCTTGTCGTTAGATTACACTGCTAAAGGATTGAAAGAAGATTCTGGATGGATGGTATATTTTTAAGGTGACCACGTGGCTTTGTGTTCAGCGGGACGGTTCAGGCTTTTCAACTCGCTACCCAATGCATTCTGGGAAGCGCAGTCCTACTTCTCTTAAAGAATGGTACCTGAGACAGGTCAAACGTACCAGAATGCATTGGGTTGCGAGTTGCAAAGCCTGAACCGTCCTGCTGAACACGGAGCCATGTGGTCACCTTACATATTTTGCTTTAGTTTGAATGTTTGTTTTTTTTGGTTTAAAACCATTTTTGGTTTAAAATGCACTATTCTTAGTTTGTTTTCATTAATATAAAAAAAGTTTTATTTGGATACATCCATATTTTAAAATGTTTTATTTTTGGCTTTTGACCTGCCCAAATGGTCATGTGATGCAGAGGCAGGCATATCAGCAGGCAGATTGAGAAACTGGGGTCAGCTGTGACCAGGCTTGTGAAGAGCAGAGCTCTGTGTTTTACAATGCATTCAGAATACTTTAACCGGATTGCCATGTTTTTTTAAATCAGCTTTACCATTGCATGTTCTGTGCCATGCTTTTACTATGGGAAACTTTTATAAGCACAAATTAATTAAGACTTTAATCCAGTGGCAAGTTTGCACCAGTTTGTCATTTTATATATGCAACTCAGAGTTACATAATTTATAAATTTACAAATGCGTTCATTCTCATTCAGAATGATTAAAATATTATAGGACTGAAGACCGAAACCGTCTTTGTAGAGAAAGTTTCTAAAAACTCTGGACCTTAGTTCCTCTAATGTAGCTTTCCTTGTTTCAGAAAACGCTTGTTAAATGTTTTATATTAACCAGACAATAATATTACTGGTAATTATCATGGAAATGTTCAATAACCTTCCATGTTCTCTGTTTCCTGTTATTACTTTGAAACAACCCGTAGTTCCTGCAGTAAAATCAATGACAGCAAAGTCAAAGAGAAGCACAGGTAACCAAGGAAAATATCAGGCAAGGTAATGCTTTGTAAAAACCATGGAACAGCCAGGTAAATACATGGTATGAGGATGAAGAAATAACAGTAATCAACACAAACTGATCTTTGCAGATTAGGGCTAATATTATTATTTTTTTTAAATGCTAAATTGGATCATTTGGATTTGGATAGTGATGGGGGCGGGGTGCTACAGATAATTCTGTTTGGCATACGCAAACATGCAAACTGGTCAATTGCATTGCTTTCAGCAGGCTAAAGGGTGGAAGACTATACAGTAAGAAGACCCTCATTAATTTCACTGCAGTGTAACGGAACCCAAATGAAAGCCCGCTATTGGTCCGCTCTTTCAGGGCGGAGTCTGGCAGGCCCTTATCGTTCCCAGAGGAAGTGTCTGTCACCAGGCTGCACCTGCTCTGTGCTCCTTCTTGCGTCTTGCTGTTGTTTTGAGTCACTGTGCAGCCAGGAAGCCACGGCTGCTAGTTCTCAGAGCAGTGCCCTTTCCTCCAAGGTGCCGGCCATTGTCCTGCCATGATGAGATCTTCCTGTGTACTTGAGCCATGGAAAATAGAGTACTTGTGTGGTGTGCAGTGCCGCTGCAGTGCCAATGTGGTAACGGTGTCTCTTAGCAGGTGGCACACACACCATGCCATGCTATTTGAATTTATATAGCCTCCTTCAGGCTATACCAAAATAGAGCAAACTAAAAATAACTCAAAACCGTTCATGTAGTAAAAGACCACATAAAAATAATGTATTAAAAACATTGAACTGGATGTGATGTTCTGAAGTGAATGAGCTTGAGAACAAGTTGCTCCCCTCAGTTCTTGGAATTACAAAGAAATTCATTGGTTGTAGGCGGTCTGAAAATGAAAGCTGCCCACCAAAGCAGGGATCCGGATTCTAAGTTGTGAGACCTCGGTTTGCCCCCCTGGATGAGAGGTCACTGGGTAACAAAGACTGAAACAAGATTGAGAAGATTAGAGCTGGAGTTAATTCCGTGCGCTGCGGTCTCCCCGCTCCGAGTTGAGAGCTGCACTCTTTACATGCCTGTCCTACACAGGGCTTGTTTTTAGAGGAGCGTTTTGGATTTCTAATGTTACCTTTCCCTTCCACTGTGCTTTGTGTGCAGGGTTCAATATTTGTTTTCAGCAGTTTGCACTAACACAAGGGATTTCCTGCCACCCCTCACTGCTGGGGATCCTGTCTCCTTTAAATCAACATGCCACTCTGACCCCGGGGTTCATTTGCCCAAACGAGCTACAGAAAATGAGTCTTGATTAGTGCAATTAATCATTAGGCTTTGGTTTCGAGGACAGATTTCTATCAACAGCACTTTAGAAGTTCGATCTGAGTTTGCAGGCGAGGGCCTAATGATGAGAAACAGTAATGTAATCAGGCAGGCCTTTCTTTCTTTCTCAAAGTTATTTAAAGAATGATGATTGAGCCAGCAAATGATTTTCTTTCTTTTTCTGTGCTGGTAAAGGACTCCAGGTTCCTGTTGGAATCAGAGCAGGGAGGGTGTTTTGCCGCTCATGAAAGAATATGCACTGAAGTCCAGTCCATGAAGGTGAAGTGAAGTCAAGCCTTTCAATAAATATATAAATCACACTATGTTATACAGTTCTTGGAAATTGAACAGAACTTTATCAATGTATCACTTTCAACCTTTTTTTAAAATTGGAATTCTTTTCTGTATAACACAGCTTGACAAATGATGCTTTTAAAGGGATAATTCGTTTTAAAATAAAAAGCAGTAAAAGGACATTTCATTGAAAAATAATAAACAAACTCCTGCTAAGGTTTGTTATTATTATTAGTCATATTTAAGTTGTTTAAACAAACTGCTCAGTCCAAGTCTGACTCTATGCTGTTTGAGTCCAAGTGCACGAAGAAAAATGGACTGGAGCCCAACGTGAGTGCAGTGCTAGAGTCCTGCAACCTTCCAGAAAGAGTAGAGGAGAGGAGAGGAGAGCCCCTAGAGGTTCAGACTATGCTGGATAGAGGAGACAGGTGCCCCAGCAGTGTGCGTGTATATATATGTATATGTATATGTATATGTATATATATATATTATATATATATATACACACCGTTGTAGTCAGTAGTTTACATACCCCAATGGAAATTTATAATTTCTAGAAATTTCTCGAAAACAAATAATGTAGTTTTGCTTTTGTGGATGAGGAAAAAAAGTTATATACATATCTGCAGGAGCACTGGAAAATACATAAATACTTTTAAACAAACATCTAAGCGCAATTAAAAGCTCGGAGATTCCCACAATTTTAAGGAATTCAAAGCCGTGTTGTTGCAGGTTTTCCTTGACTGGTAAAACAGAAAGCTGCTAATTGTGGCTGCAATTAGAGCAATTGCATTGTGCCGGGTCTGCAGAGGAAGTGCCTCTCTGTTCAAGAAGGTCCATTACCTACTCTGGCTCTCAGATCCTCTCTCCACTTTCATCGCAGGGCCCGTAGCTCCGGGGCAGCCTGTCAGCGAGACAGAATCGGAAAAGCTGGGAATCATTAAACAAGGCAGGGGACGGAATTTAACCATCTGAAGACGTTTTAATCAGTGCAGTTCTTAGAGCACGCACAAACAGGCACTCATTTCTAAAAAGTCCCTTTCCCCAAGCTGAGCTCTTTTTAAATAGACATCTAAAGCAAGAGGCGCTTGGTAAGCCTCCCGCCTGAATATTTATTTTAAATGTAAACATAAGTTGTTTTACCCTTATACATGTTTCCCATAGTAAAAGCGTAGCAAAGTGTAATAAAACATAGTGAAAGCATGGTAAAGCAGAGACAAGCATTGTAACGAATAGCAAGGTGTGGTAAAGTATATTAATAAACATGGTAAACCAGGGTAAATTACGATAAATGCATAGTATAATCATGGGAAAAGAATGGTAAAACTGAAAAATACTGTGCACACACTTTTATAAGGGTAGTGGTACACTGGGCGTACTGGGTTTTAATGAATAGCAGGAGGCTTTTTTTAAATGCTATATCCGTTGTGGAAAGTAATCCTTTTTGAAAACAGTAGAAACTACACACTTGCACCCACATGCACACTTCCAGATGAACAGAACGATAAAACGTGAAGTTGGGCTCTCCTCTCTGAAAGTCTCTAAATTGGAAACTTCTGTCCTCTGTAGTCTGCTATCTGTGTTACCCTTTTCACAGCTCAGGGGTGTAACTGCCTGTATCTGGGAGGGGAGGCCCGTCTAACTACAGTAAAGGCCCTAGTGAAGAACTATACATTTTAATGGGATAATATCCTGTGAATGGCCTTTAAGATTGGAGAAGCTCCATTATCATGTGACGGCACAGGAGGTCTGCCAATCCCAGCTGACAGTCTTGAACAACCAAACCAAAACTCCAGCCATATGAAAATGGTACACTTTTATGTAGAGTTCTTTTACTAAATGAATGGAAGAAAAGCAGAGACTGCAGTCTGACTTGAAACATGGTCCTGGAAACACACACACACAAATATCTCTCAGCTTCCTAAGAAGTGTGCGACTTTCCAGTTCTGTTATAATAAACCCAGCTATCAAACCCATTAAAAAGCCACTTCCCTTGGTAATCAAGTTCACCTGAACACTATACAATAGGGACTTGTTGATCCGGGGCAGTGTGCAGCGTGCACACACACACACACACAGACACTCACACATACAAACACACGCGCACACACACACAAAGAGTTGCAGATCGCTAGGGTATGGATGGCTCCCTGTTAGCAGCCACTTCACCAGGAAATGAGCCTCTAATTAAGCCAGTTGAATGTGAGACCCAAACACGCCAGCGTCCCCTTACCTAACACACTGGGCTCTGTTTGTAGGGCCAGCAGGGGGGCTAATTGGTTGCCAGTTTGATGAATTGTTCCCCCATTTAATTTCTCTGCCGACTAAGTCGAGGGATGCAATAAAGTGAAACGAGGGGTGCAGGACGTAATTATTTTAAAACTATTGGGCTGAAATAATGGAAATGCCTGACCCTCGGATTAGCAAATAGTGGTGCTGAAAATATAATGGCCAGCTGTGTGTTTTAATGGGCGCAGCCACCTCTTTGTGTAAATTGGGTCGTATCATACACGTTTTTAAATGGCTATTTTAGTGCTTGTTCTGGTTAGCAGTGGAGATCAGGCTGTTTATGGATCGAGCGAGCACTTTGGTAAGAGGAGAGAGTCTGTGGTGCAGATGTAAAAGGTGCTGTACAGTTTGTATATTAATAAGTTAATCAATCCTGTATTGCTGGTGAGGCATATTTAAGCATGCAGTACATCCTTCATGTGTTGGTTATCTTACCACTAATTACTACAGGGAACAGCTAAACATGACTTCAGATTACACTCAGCCAAGGGCCATTGGTGCACTGTCTGTCTTAAAGGGAAGGAATGACCTAACTCTTCTGTTTTAGCTTCAAATGAGTTTATGACTCCAAAGACACAGATACTGTAGACTTGAAAACAGACTGATATATAAATAAAAGATGAATACTGTAGATTAAGGGCATGTGATAATACTGTGAGGCTGACATCTGTCCTGTGCTGCCCCCTTGTGTTCTCACAAGGGAACAACAAGGCAGTCGCACCCCCTGTGGTTCCAGTGGTGAACCCCACGAAGGTCTAGCCACATGGCTTTTCTGAAGCATTGTATCTACAAGCATGCTGTAGCTGCAGAATATACACGTGATCCTAAAACAAGTCCCGAGTCCATCAACGTTAACCTTCAACCTTTCGAACAGGATTAGAAGGCTTTACCATCAGCATCTGTCACGTCATTCACTAAAAAGTACCATATGATCATAAGCCCTGTAATACATTACATTTGTATTTATAGATCACTCACGGAAGGTTTGTTTGTTGATGGGCTCAGGGTCCTTCTTCACAAATCTTTAAGACTTATTGAAAGAATATTTTTTTAAATCACTCACGATTCAAGCTTTGTCTACTGTATATGGCACCAGGTAGGGAACTCATTCCGAAAACCTGCCCTTTTATGATGTCATGAAAATCCCACCTTCCTTCTAAAGGGTAACAGCTAATGAAGAGGTTATTATAGCTTCATTTAGTTTGACCAGCTGGGGAGGCCAGCACTAAACCATACAAACACCTGGGCAATTTATTACACTGGTGTGCCATTACTTTGCTTTTAGTGCTTACATAAAAATCTCTGCACCCATAAAGTGTTAGCTGGCACTTAAATACACCAGATACGCTTGTATTTTCTTCATTTAAGTAAAACATAATAAAACAAAAATACAGTCGATTTCCAAACTAAGAGCAGTGCAAAGTAAGTAACTTTATTTTATTGTGTTAATTTAATACGTTTGAGCTGAAAGATTTCTCCACAGGAACTCGTTCTGTATTGTGCGCCACAGTGAATTCTGACCTTTTAATCTGAGACATGCTTGCTCACCCATTCCAAGCAATATATTCATAAACATACACCAGCAACGCTTTACAAGCACTGAAGAGCAAACAAACTGAGGGGGGTTATTACTTAAATAAAAAAGTACCTTCTGTTTATAGCACTCAATCATAGGAGATACTATATATATATATATATATATATATATATATATATATATATATATATATATATATATATATATATATATATATATATATATAGAGTAGAACAAGAAAATCTTAAAAACCCAATTTAGTAATGCATTTAGACAAACGTTTTGAAATGATGTTGTAACATCTAAAGACATTTGCCTAACTGCGTTTTCTTTTAATAACAGTAGATTAATATCTGTTGTTTATTGATGTCTGGGCAGAGCTTGCAATGCATGTCAGTGATACACAACCACCTCAGTGAAGAAGGAATATTGCCCACAAAGAGGGCAGGGGTGTGGCACTCTTTCGACGTGTAAGGGACTAACAACGATATCTGCTGAATAATCTGGTTCGGAGTGTGCGATCAGCGTGCGTTCAAACTGATTTCACTCGACTGCCAGTTAGAAAAATGACAAATTGACTACTGTGGATTCCTTAACAAATACCCTAAATAATGTGCGATCACCACAGGTTGAGAATGTGATTAAGAATGAGGTAACATGCGATCATGTCGAACATCAAAGCATGACGTCAGAGAAATTGTATCATTTTACTGTACAGGCAATGTAAGTCTAAGACACTACGAAACCTGACAGAGCAGCACAATTGAATGCAGGCGTCTCCATTTGTTATTCAGGATGCTCTTTGGAAGACACTGCGTCTACAATATATACTTAAATACAAGTGGTTATTAAAAAATGCAGCAATCAAATTGCAGTAACACTACAAAAAAGCTTTGAGAAATTCAGTATTACTCATTTTTAAATAGCAGAAGATATCGCTGTTCAAAGACCCGTTCTTACCTCCCAGACGAATTGATACTCATCTTTAAAAGCACATTGTCTAGCCCACTTGTTGTTTGTTATTCTTTTATTATTATTACTTTTTTAAATAAAACTTTAATGCTTAACTTAAATATTTTAAGGCGTCATGTCTTTTCTTCTTGTCTTTACATTCGTCGGTGATAGCAACAGCAGAAAAAGAGTTCAGGTTTCATTTATCAACAGAATACAGAAACAACAGCTCAGCTCTCCTTTACAAAAAATTAAATACAAAAATACAAAGTAATTCAATAAAAACATGAAATAAAAAACATGAACTCCTTTTCGGTTAAATTGCTTTGCACCTTGTCAGCAGCTGTCCAGATGCATTGAAACCTCGTTAGCAAGAACTTGAACGTAAGCAGCAAGTATTAGGAACAAGCGTTGGTCTGTCACATGGTAATGCATGGCCAGTGTATTTCCTTGACTTACATAAGAACATAAGAACATAAGAACATAAGAATGTTTACAAACGAAAGGAGGCCATTAGGCCCATCTTGCTCGTTTGGTTGTTAGTAGCTTATTGATCCCAGAATCTCATCAAGCAGCTTCTTGAAGGATCCCAGGGTGTCAGCTTCAACAACATTACTGGGGAGTTGGTTCCAGACCCTCACAATTCTCTGGCCATAGAAGGTACTTTTGTGGTACTTTATTACAAGCTACATAAATACCACTTAAAGGAATACATCTTACCGTTTGTAATATTTTTGATCCAAAGTTTATTTTTTTGAGTTTTAATTAATCTTTTTGCACACTCTGTATAGACATAAATACAAAATCTTTACCAAACCAACCAAAATAACTGCCGTACATGGAGCACAAAGACAAGCGCATACTAATCTACTCCTTGGCGTCACATATTGGACAATAACAAACATCACAGCAGCTGTATGTTAAGGCGAGGTGAAGGACGAAGTCTAGCCTCGCTCTCCCCAAAGCGGAGCAATAGAGTGAAGCAACAACAAATACATTTGTCAGTACTGTACTTAAAGCCAGTCCTCCAAGTTTCTTGCTGAAGAGGTTTTGTGAACTGGAATGACTCATAGTGGTCAAGCTTGCCTGGAGTGGTTGAGCCAGAACTGGAAGCCGAAGAGCGCAATAGTTAAAAAACAACAAATAAAAAAAAGGATTCAACGACTCGCTGCCGTTTTAGGGACACACAGTACAGTACCTAAAAGAAAAGATTACATTTTCAATCTTCTAGTTTCTAAAGGAAAGTCCATTCTCCCCCTTTCCATTCCAGTTGTCGGCTTCTTCCATGACCTTTCAATGAGAGGTGTCTAAAGAGTGTGCAGTCCCGTGTTTTGTGACATGAATAATCCTACGTGGTTCCCAGACAAAAACGATGCGTCTCAAGTGCAGGACAGACACTGTAGTACCATTGTGCCCAAGATGGGTGATTTCATGTTTTCCGTGATAGTGTCATGTGCTCCATCATGGGCCATGGCATCACCTCAGTAGTTGGGTAATCCCAGTTCTCTTACTGGCAGGACCAATGGAAGAACAATGAAGTTAACACAGGATCGCGTTGGAGACTGCGTCATGAGGTTTTTTTTTTGTTGCCAGAACCAGAGGCTACGTGGAAATACCGAGCTTTGGTTGTGGCAACCTTTCGATATAAATGGGCTTAAATGATCAGTGGTGGGTTTAAGGGCAGTCCATTGCCCACCTCTATGGGGGTGCGGGTGGTGGGGGAGGGGGTAAAATTGAAATGAAAAGCAACGAAAAGGATAGCTTTGAGGGCTACACCCTTTTCCCTCCACGGACCTCCCTCTTCTATTACTTGCCTCCTCAGTCTCTCGTTCTATTTCTCTCTCTTTCTCTCTCCCTCCCATCACCAGACAATCACCAGATGGTAGCGCTCCTGGGGGCCCGTTCTGGGCGCTGGGTCTCGTGGGTCCTGCGGTTCCGTGCCTTTCGGATCTCCTGCAGGTGTTTCCACTTGCTGGGGTTGACGTGGACCCCCAGGGGTGGAGGGGCTGGCTTCTTGGGAGGCTTAAGCAGCTTCGGCTGCCGGTTCTTGTGCTTCCACACCTGCTCGCAGATCTGGTCGACCGTCTTGAGGTTGGGGTGGTCCACCAGCTGCATGAAGTCGCGGTACCAGTCCTTCTGGCTGGAGGAGAGGGAGGCGCCGCGGGAGTCCAGCTGGTCTTTGGGGGAGTACCCGTCCGCGTGGCCCGAGGGGACCATCTCCAGAGAGATGCGCAGCAGGGTCTGGGTGAAGCCGTGCTCCATGGAGTGGCACTGGTACTCCCCTGCGTCCTTCCTCTGCACGCTCCTCAGCAGCAGACCCCTGTCCGTCTTGATGATCCGCTCATCCGGGTGAACCTGGAACAAGACAGCACACCCCAGATCAGGTACAGAGTTGGTTTAAAGTGCAGTAAAACCTCTGTTATACAAACTAATTGGGAGCAGGAGTTGGCTTTGGTGGAGAATCGACTTGCAACTGTAAAGTTCTTAACCAAAGGGGTGGTACAGTCATCAGTGTGCTCACCCTGCCCCCCCGAACCCACCTCGTCCCGATGGCTGTCCGGCCGGCTCTGGAAGGTCCAGGTCACCTGGGCCTGCAGGGATTTGGGGATGCACTCCAGGAAGGTGCTACTGCCCTCCACCCCATACAGCTTCTTCTCAGTGACTCTGTGCTTGTGGTGGTCTGGAAGGAATGCGTCATATCACCATGAGAACAAAATACAACCTCAGAGCGACTCACAGCAATCCCAGTGTCAGGGAGCAGCACACTGAACACTTCATGAAATCTAAAGAGGTACTAATACACACAGGCTGCCACACAGGTTGCACTCCCTCACTCAGGTGCTCAGTCTCGTGCTAGTGGGCTGATTGGGGTTACTGGATATGGAAACATCACCTGCTGTACAATTTCAAAGCTTGCGTTGCTTTGCTTGCTTCACCTGGGCTTACCTCCTGAGCACAGTGTGTTGGGGTCTCCGTTTCTCACATCCTGACGCCTGAATCGCCTGCGGGAGTGCATGACAAAGCAAACGTTTTAGAATCAACAGTGCGGTGCAGTTTCTTTTTAAAGAAAGATTACTGTTCATGGATTTACTGCTCGCGAAGGGGAAAGGTGAACTGCAGTGAGGCTTACTGCAGGGGGCACTATGTGATCTACCCCACTGAGAGCACTATGCTTAGACAGCCATACTCGTTTACTGTGTGACATACAACCCCGCCTGAACCCAGGCCTCTCCCCAGTTGAATGGCTTGTGTATTAACCCAGGGTTCGCCACGCATCCTTACCGCTTTGTGTTGGGGAGGTAGCGGGTGCAGGAGTTCCCGTCCCAGGCACAGTAGGGATCTCGTGCCAGGCAGCACTCCGCACACGCCTTCCCGTAGCTACTGCAGCGATGGAGGGGCACCTGGGCCAGCCCCGTCTCCGAGCCCACGTACAGCTGTTGCTGTAAACAGAGAGAAGACATTCACATCCGAACAGAACTCCAGAACCGCCCTCAGTTATCTACCATTGCAACTGATTCTGTATGTAGATATCTTTTTAAAGCAGATATCTGGAAATCGCCATAACACACAGTTGCAGATTCAATGCAAGTGATACCACAGTTATCTCTGATGGGCATTACACCTGCATTCTAAGGCCCTGTACAATCAGCAGAATTACAGCCCTGCTATTTCATAATGCAGGCTGTTAACATTGTGTGAAAAGCACGAGTGAGAAACACTTTGTCACAAATGGCTCTTCAGCTAACCTGCACATAGAGCAACAGCGGGCCCCAGTGGTATAAAAGGTAATGTAATGTAAGCACTGCTTCCTTTATCTGTTCCCAGTTACTGGCTCGTGTGATTTCAGGAGAGGTCTTTCTGCAGTAGCCTTGTGGACTTACCCGTTTTGAGGAGATCTGCATGTTGATGATGGGAGACGCGTCCTGCAAAAAGAACACAACCAGTTTAAATGGTAAAGTGTCTCGTTTCTAAGTAAATGTACATTTTTTTCTACCCGCAGTGTAACAGGTAATAACGGCACTAACTGAAACTTCTGGAAGCTGCAAGTTCTGTAGTTGATAGCATGCTTCAAGGCTACAGTTGTATTTTTAGAAATACTAAAGGAAACGTATTTAATGCAATGACAAGCGTGTAACCTAACAGACTTTCTCAGTGTCCTAAACGAGAAAGTCTTTAACTCTTCTGCTAGGATTATGTTCAGAATGCAGGTACTGTTGTTAACCTCTACATCTCTCCAGACAGGTGCAGCCATTTCCAGACATCATATACAAATATGATAATAATGAAAGACCAAGTGAAAGCACTTATTTTTCTTCATGCATGCAAAGCTAAATAGATATATACCTCAGGTCATATTGACCCGAGGCATTACGTTTGTATAGAAGTTCTAAACAAAAAAGAAACATCGCCTAGTTCTTATTTTCTGTTTATTAGTTTGTGACCCCAACTTAGGAAGTGTCATAAAATATGTTGGGGGGGAGGGGGGAATAAAAAAGAAGTAACCTTTAAGGTCAGTGGAACCCAAACAGACCTGAAACATGACAGGAGGGTAAAGTCAAAGGGTTTAGCATTGAATTTACAAAGTTATTTATAGTACACATGCCACTATGGGGTGTTCTCCAGTTGTGGGTGGTCTGTAGTAGTAGTAGACAGGGTCTGGGAGGAAAGTGCTTTCTGTACAGTGTATTCCTCCACTCTTACACATGTACAGAGCGGCCCCCGTGAATCGCTGGCTTTACCTTGAACACCTGCAGCTCCTCCAGAAGCAGCTCCTCCATGTTCTTCCAGCTCTCCTTGGGAACGGAGATCACCTTCAGCACAGAGCCCACGTCTGGAAGAAAGCACAGCACAGCACAGCACGCTCAAACCAAACCAAGGGGGCGAAGAAAACGGGCTTCACCTTTTCAGTCCTCACTTATTATTGTTGAGATGGAGAATGTGAAATGAAGTTATTTAATTCAAAGAGGAACTCCTTTATTGAGTATACATAAGAACAGGACAAATTTATTCATATATATATATATATATATATATATATATATATATATATATATATATATATAGACACATACACTAGCTCAGACTGGGATCTAGGAGTCCATTGAGGTTCCAATGTGATTTCCAATGGCATATGTTAACATACGGTGCTACGGTAAGACGGGGCTTCCCTGAAAGGGTTAACAGCAGAAGCTCTTTCTACAGTCACCCTAAAATGTATAAAACTGGTTTTTATTTTTTTTTCCTGTATTTTGTACATAGTGACACCTGGGGCAGATACACCAGCAGGACTAATATAATGTTAAAGACTGGCGGTATTTAGAATTGCCACTGTTTAGATTACTAAAATAGACCCCAAAGTGACTTTTCTGTTGCTTGGGACCTGTAATGGGATCACAGTGTGATTTTGTTAAAGACACGCTATGCAGAATATATACTTTTTTCTGTTCACTTTCTTCTGCAGATGTCCTGGTGGATAATCCCAATCCAGCATATATTGACTGTTCAGTGCAAAATCTCCTTTAAAGGTATCAAAGTAAGTAGTTTCAGTTCTTGCTAAAGTTTATTCCAAGACCCACGAAACAAGAAACCTGCATACCTTTTTGTCCACATTCCGTACAAACTTTAGGAACTGAAAACAGTCTGAGTACTACAAGAGGTAATTAGTAATTTATTGAGATCATTTGGGGGGCTTTGCCAAGGATAGCCTTATAAAGATATCTGCATATTTCAAACTGCAGTACAAAACATGAGCAAAGAGCCAGTAAGATCTTGAAGAGAAGATGAGTGTGTCCGGTGAAAAGGAGCTTTAAAACTCTTCCTACAGTACATCCAGAATCCCACCTGTGCCGATGAACATGACGTCATACTGCCCGTCCGCGGCGGCCACCCTGTCCACTGCAATCTGGGTGAAGCTGTGCTCCGCGTTGGTGCGCACGAAGACGGGCCGCCGGTTCAGCGGGTACACGGGGTTGTACATGAGGGGGTGGTGTCTCGCAAACTGTATCACGTCGTCGGGGAACTGCTTCGTCGACTCGAAGCTCCCGAACGTCTTGCTGGGGCACTGAAACAGAAATTCCACCCAGCCGTCACGCGCGCGCTCACACACACACACACACCCTCGAAACGTTTCAGAGCAAAAAAGTTACTCATTTCAGATGACATTTGATGCCACTGTATCTCTTAACACAGTCATTTATGAACAAAATACGAGTTTGGTCATGTTTGCCACCGAATACATTTCAAGCAGTGTTTGTTTGAATATTTGTCCCAGTGCTAAAAAATAAACCCCTCAATGTGTCTCAGCTTGGGTACCCACCATGCCGGGACGAGGGTAGGGCACCTTGCCCTGGAAGGGCACCCACTGGTAGTTGGGCCCCTCCTTGTGTGCGAAGGGCCCCAGGAAAGCCCTGCGGATGTCGTTCATTGTGTAGATACAGACGGCCGAGCCCTTGAACACGCTGCTGTAACACAGGTGACACAGAGAAGAGTCAGCACAAGCAACTCTCTCATTAAAAAGATTAGCATGGTACATTTCCGCAGTCATTTTGCAGTGTACAGTATGCTTCTACTCTGATTTTAACAGGCGCTCTGGTAGTTTGTCATCTTTTTTTTTTTTTTTCCTTGCTCTGGGATCAGTAAGGGAGGAAGGATTTCACACAGAGGGGCGCACTGACCTGGAAGTAGAGAAGATGGTGTAGACCAGCGGGTTCTTCCTGTCTCTGGTCTGCAGCAGGAATACGTCCCCTGGAGAGGGTGAGAGGTCAAGAGGTCAGGCAATTACAAGACAAGTCTATTAAAAGAAAACTATGCTGCTTCCTTAGAGGATTTGTTTAATTAATTATTTATAGTATCACATAAGAGGAGTTGTACAGATACTGGTACGGGATGTTGTTGTATTTGATGTATAAAATATGAAACAGGCATATGACAGGTAAAGTAATTCCTTACAAACAAAAAGTCCCAAAACAGAACCCATTTCAGTAGGGAGAAATATCTATGAAGCATATTTTGAAAGCATTAAATTAACCCTTATTTTCCAAAAGTTGTGCGTTAACATTACAAGATAAGACAAACAAACAAACAAACAAACAAACTGGAGAGTGTGCAAGAAACCCTGAATTCTAACTAGCGAAGGAGCAGAGTCAACGTGTCATCGCAAAGATGCAGTAGTATCTCTCTGTGTTGAAATGAAGGAGCGGCTGTCTTACTGAGCTCATCGAAGTATGTGTCGCTGCCGTCACTGCCTGGGACCGAGCAGATGAGCCGAGTCTTCAGGAAACTAGTCCACTTGTTGACCAGACTGCGCTGCCCACCCACATCATTCTGAAACAAGGGCAGGAAACAGCACATCAATATCCAAACGTTCCAAGTCATTATGACTAGAGCGGCACACATTGCATTGCAGAGGGACATCATAGACATACATTGCATTGCAGAGGAACATCATAGACATACATTGCATTGCAGAGGAACATCCTAGACTTGCATTGCATTGCAGAGGAACATCATAGACACACATTGCATTGCAGAGGAACATCATAGCCATATATTGCATTGCAGAGGAACATCATAGCCATACATTGCATTGCAGAGGAACAGCATAGACATACATTGCATTGCAGAGGAACAGCATATACATTTCAACAAAGTACTGTTGATAAACCCCGTGATTAGGAAACATTCAATTCACTTTTTAGCACTTCCTGGTAAAACTCTACTGCACATCAACAAGATGATGCTGCAATGCGATTGGCTGCTCACTCTGCACAACTGTCCAATCCGGGAGTAGGTTGATTTGCCCAGGCCCTGCCCCTCGACCGCCGTCTCGCGGAAGAAGAAGAAAATCTTATCATCGTCGGGGTTCTC
The DNA here is from genome assembly GCF_902713425.1 of Acipenser ruthenus. Lineage (NCBI taxonomy): Eukaryota > Metazoa > Chordata > Actinopteri > Acipenseriformes > Acipenseridae > Acipenser > Acipenser ruthenus. Next base: position 27,650,849 of record NC_081213.1, read on the forward strand.
ACTCTCCGGGACCCAGAACGCGCTGTTAAACTTCGGCTCTGCGGCAAACAAACCAAACCAAACAAGAACGTCAAGACAGCTTTCCAATGAGTGCTTTGTCACAAGCTAAATGAATTGTATAAAACTGCTACTTCTACCAATGCATTCACATTATAACGAGAACTGGGCCATTCTGTGCCTTCAACACCACTGCTATTAATAAAGATCTGCATCAATTAACCAGGCATGTGACCAAGCAAAGATTCACAGTGCAAAAGGGGAGTGATTGAATTACGATTGAAGAGTCTGAAAAGTTGTAAAGGTTATTCTGGTATTACTAGATTACTTCACTACTGCGAGTACAATCGAACTCATCACTCACAAACTATATAAGGTTGTGTTCATGCGTCATTGCTCTTTCAGAGTTTTATTGGGGGGAGTGGGGGGGGGGGAGCTCACCGTTGAGCCAGCGGGAGTCGTGCTGCTCAGTGCGGATGGAGTTTCGCTGTCCCAGACTCCGGAAGATGGTGAAATCCCGTCCCATCAGATCAGTGGCCACTCCGGAGTACAGTTCATCCCCTGCAGACAAGCGAGAAGCAAGAAAAATGAGTTAAAGGAACAAACTGAACATACAGCTCCAGTATTGGTAACACCTGCCTAGACCCTGCGCAGTGCCTATTCTGTTCACTAGAGGGAGCTCACATGATGCTCTCTCTCTCTCTCTCTCTCTCTCTCTCTCTCTCTCTCTCTCTCTCTCTCTCTCAGTGACACCAGTTGGGAGCAGCAGATACTTTCCTATGTCCTATATCTCATCTCATCTCATCATTGCCCATTCTCATCCTACTTGACCCTGCCGAAGGACCTGACCCCCCTCCACCCAGCTATCTGCAGACTAAGGGAGGCTCCCCTTGCAGTTTCACAATAGCAAGCGGTTTAAAAGTTCAACTGGTTAGGAGCTGTACTGAAAAGCACAAATCACAGCTCATTCATCTAGCTCTGTAGCACTTATTGGATGCGCGGCCTTGAGTCTATATCTTTTTTCCTTCTAAGCCAGGCAAATTTCCTTCCACCAGATGAAAAGCATGCATCTCTTTTTCAAGTCTTCAAAACAATCTGACATGCTCACATGGTCTAGCAGCAATCAGGCCCTATCATCTGAAGCACAGCTAGCTGGATCCAGCAGTTTGTCAATAGCGTTGCATTGGATTAAAGCTGCGGCTGGCACTGCTTTACTGGTGTGTGTGTATATACTGTACGGTCCTTATACTGACCGATGAGCACTGAGGCAGCCTGGTGTTTGGGATCGTAGGGACTCTTCCCCTTGCCGTCCTCTACCTTGTTGGGATCAATCCGAAACACTCTGTCCTGCACAGGGGACAGAAGGACGCGAATGTCAATGCTGGAGCAAAAAGACACATACAAGGGGTAGAAAGTGGACATCAATGCTGCCTTAGCACAAGGAACAATGAGAGTGGTAGGTGTCCAAGCGTACCTCCATCTTCTGTCCCACCTCCACGAAGGCACAGGTGGGGTGGAAAGCCCCTGTCCCGCAGGCGTACAGGTGCGTCCGATTGTAGTGGTGCAGGACTTTGACATAATTCACACATTCTGTCTGCAATGCACAAGAGAAGCAAACTGTAATGCCCAAGCATGTTTGTATAGAGAAAATTATATTTTATATAGAATGTAATGTAGGTAGCTCTCCGATACAAGCTTTTCTTTGTCTTACTGGCCGTTCTGTGTGGTTGAAAATCAGCTTTTATCTGACAGCACCCAATACTATCAACGTCTATACAGTATTTCTAATAGGTGGGATCAAACCGTCACCAGTGGACCTTTGAACCCTGGTCCTATAACCTTTATGGAGGAACATCCAATGTCTACAAGCAGCCCTCTGCACAGCAGAAGAGAGATCATTCAGGAAAACCACCTCACGAGGGTGACTCAGGACTCCCGCTACCCGAATAGCTTTCACTTTCCACGACAGCCAGACAGACAGGGAAGCCAGGGGAGCAGACGGTCTGTAATTACGCTGTCAGATCCCTCCTCAAGGGGTGAGAGGCTGCAGGGAGCCAAGAGTTCTACTGAATCTAATACCACCAAACCCCCCCCCCCCCCCGACATCTGTTCCTGCTCTCCGGGGTGTAATTATCCCAGAATCGGTGATATCACCCTTCTCTCTGCATTAGGACCAGCTCATTTGTTACACTGTATGGAATTACCTGGGACGCCAGCTCACATCTGTCTGATGTGGCTAGGGTTTAATACAAAGGTCATAGAGAAGGGAGGATTCAGAGGGTTATTTTTATACCTACGTGTGTGTGTGTGTGTGTGTGTGTGTGTGCGTGTGCGTGTGCGTGTGTGTGTAAGGGGGAGTGTCAAGTTTATTTGTTTATTCATTGATTGGGGGAACTTTGGGTTCACCAGGAAAATCCACACTGTTAATGTTACAGATTTCTCTAGGAATCAGCACTCAGTGCTATCCCTGCATCAGGGCACGTTTTTAAAGTGTTTTAAGTGTTTAAAATGAGATCTAGTTTCCTTTCTATTGTTAATTTGGACTCTTTTGCTAATCTAACCCATTCGAGATTGGATCTTGTCCAGATTAGTGATTTGTTCGGAGTACTGATCATAATCTATACCATTCTAAAAAATGCCTGGTCTAGTCTTTAGTTTGCATGGTTTAGTCTTTACTTTCATATTTTTTAGACTTATATTTAATCAAAAAACAGTAAATAAAACAATTTCAATAAAACACAGATTCATACTGTTTATTCTCTAATTATGGTATTGGGGATTGGCTTTGAAACGCTCCCATTAGCATGCATTTCATTATGGTACCAGGCTTCAGATTGCAAATCATTTCAGACTATCAGAGCCTACTGTATATAATATGCTTGCTTTGTTTATACATCAGCAATCCATGCTTTTGTCCAGTCTGCGGGCCAACTTTCTCAGTACTGAAATGCTAACCATTTGATTTTCCATTCGGAAAGAAAAAAAGGTTGCAGCAGATTAAAAAAAAAAAAATTAGCTTCAGGCAAATATTGTTATGGCATTTTAATTTAGAACATTTAATTCCCTAATGTAAAACTGGAACATCGGAACACGCTCTGGCAGCGTTCTGAATAGCAGCATGACAAAAAGCATATGTGGAATATTCTGGGATAATATTCAGATGACAAGAAGAATGTGCAGTCATGTGAACAATGTAGCATTTCACAATTCAGAATTCTCAGATATACGTCAGTGAAGTCCGGCAGACTGTGCTTTGAATATGATTGAAAAGACATGCAGTTCCTGCTGCCCCGCTGAACCCCCTATTCCAAATACATTTTCCAAAACTGCAGTATCCTGCACAGCGCTTGCAGGTGTTTATAACCCCAGTGATTGGACAGTACATGAAGGAGGGGAGCTAGAGAGAGCGTCTTTAACTAGACCACATGGGCTACAAGGTTAATTCTGCTGTGTACTTAAGGTGTGTCGCTTTACTGATGCTTTCCAGGGAGATTTACACTAATATAGAAATGTTCTCACAGACTGTCAAGCCTTAGAAAGCTGGGGTAAAATCGCTCCAAGATCAGAGAGTCACGACACCTTAAGACAGCTGAAGACAACTGAAGACAGCTTAAAAGCTTTTAATGTAACACTAAATGGTGCTCAGATGAAAGCATTCACATTTGTTTTGAGTCTTGAGTTAAAAGCCACCTAACATTGACTCCCCTCTCCTCTCGGCGCATGATTGACCAGAGGGGGGTTTCCCCTGCAGTCTCACAGGCATGTTCCTGCTCGTTTTTATTGGATTCTTCCATCGTCAAGGACCTTCGCACCCAAGTTCACTGTGCCTAGGTTTACACACTACACTTCTTGTAAATTGATTGCACCTGTCAAAACCCAGCCTGGGGCCACACACAGTATACAGTAGAGGCACATGAAACAGTTCTTTGTAAAGCTTTACTGTGGTATACCACGGTAACAGATCTTTAATTACACAGTGGAGATCGGATGAATAAAAAGGCTATTACTATACAAAAGAACAAGAAAAGGTTCTGTGCACCTAAATCATCAAGAGAATAGGAGATGCAAACAGGGACTGCACACAGACGGAGAGTGGAACACTGGGAAGCTAATGTTTTGAACACTTTTTTAAAAAAGCCTTCAAGGTGTGGCGAGCATGTCCCATCAGTGGTGACTTGGGTCAGGGTGTGGTGTGCGTCATTGATCTAAAAACAGCACCACACTGAAGATACAATAAGAGCAGCATGGCTTTACTCCAATGAAACGCGGCCCCACTCCTAGATTACAGCACTGTGGGGTTTCAGGACATGCTTGTTAAGTCTCTATAAACATGGGAGTGTCTGCTGTTTAAACAGGGGCTCCGGTTTACAGTCCCAAGCTGCAACACAACCTACCGAATGACCTTTTAAAGGCCAGAGGTTCCCCTCCCTGCTGTACAAACACACAGCACAGTAATTAAGGGTGGTGAGAGGATCCTGGGAGGGATTGGAGAAGGAGCGCTTCGTTCTTTAACATGATCTCCTTCAGGGGGCTGGCACCTGCTGTGATGGCTGGGACATGGGGTACGTTAGCCCGCAGCCAGGACCCCCTTGTAAACGAGATGTACATCTCAAGGGTTTATATCTTGGTTAAATAAATCAATACAACTGACATTTGAGACTTCTGTAGATTCCAGGCAAGGTTTAACCCGACAACCGGAGGTAACAGGGCAGCGTGTTTTGATCGCTTGTCAAGATACAGTACAAAATTGAAAATATTTTTTTGGCTGTCTAAACACTGACATAGACTGATTTGAGGGGACAAATAAACAAGGCAATGACTTACGGAACAATGAATAATAATAAGTACATTCAAATGTAATTTTGCGTGAATTAACAAATCATTTCCCATTGACTTCATATGGAACATGCAGTAAGTTTCTAGTCACGACACTTGCTCGTATTACACCCCCTGAATCAAGAGTAATTGTGAACAGGCTGAACTGTTTCCTAAAGGGAGCCTGTTGGCCATGAGGTCTGGTTCTTACAAGCATTATAAACTGGCACCAGCTCTCCTCTGCATTAACCACAAGGGCCTGTTTCAAAAAGGGAAAGGGGCAACTTGAGACTTTCTTTCAATAGGTTCATTGTTTCTCTGCCCTAACCCAACCGTCTGCTCCTATACAGGGCTGGGGATCAAGCTGAGGCCTGAAGGCCTGGCAGTAAATCTTAGGTGAGAAGCAAGACAGTTGCGGGCAATTCATTGTGTTTATAAACCACACCTGGAAGGAAGTGATCCGGGCCCACGCTGCTGGAATGGTTTTGTGATATATCATCACCTATACATTTTAGGTGTCGGTTCAGAGTGGGGACCAGTCCTGACATTGCAACTGCGTTTGGGGGCTGCCAAACCAAACAAGGTGCACGAGTGGTGAGCAAGAGAACAAGCAAACGTTTTGTTATCAATCCACAGGTATGTCCTTAAGCAAGCTATGCCTTTCCAGTTGTTTACATTCATTATTAAAAAAAAAAAAGTGCAACAGAGTTTCATGTACTGTGCAAGTGCAGCTGAAAGCTTCCTTCTACGCCTTGGCATTTGATTCAGTTCCGCCTCTGTTCCACACTCTGTGTGCTCTGGCTGAAACTTTGTTTTTCATTTTGATGCATTGCGGAGTTACATTTCATTTAATTCTTCCACTAGGCTTAAATGTGCGTCCGGCCTAATGCCAATGCAAATATAATGCATATTAATGATCCTCTATGGCCACATGTTACTAGTATTTGTTACGGCATGTGTATTTTAAACAAAGAATAAGTTTGCAAGCACAAGAAAAAAGATACAGTAAGTTGATAAAGTTTTTCCTTGTCCAGCAGATAGATTCAACTCCAGCAAAACACACATGCACACACACACACACACACACACACACACACACACAGAGACACACACACAGACACAGACATACACACACAGACACAGACATACACACACACACACAGAGAGACACACACAGACACACACACACACACACACACACACACACACACACACACACACAGACACAAGCCATGAAGATGCTTACACTATCTGGGGGAGATAAATGATTTTAAACAGCCAGGGTCATTTATCAATCTGTAAGGGTGGTCTATCTCTCGCTCCCTCCCTCTGTCTGTCCCTCACTGTCTGTCTGTCCGTCCAGAGCAGTAATCTGTTGCACCCTTGGCAAACCCTGTTAACCTTTGACATGCGATCTGTTTGTTTATCCTGCAGTCCAGGGGAAACCCAAGAACACTAAATATTATGGGTTATCAAACACCTAGCTTAGGGATAAACAGAGCACTCTCACGGTCACTCAGCCATTGAAAAGCAGGGCTGTTCGTAAGTTTCAGACACATTTATTCATGAACCTGGTTGGCTGATGTAATATGTACATTATAAGTGTATTGATTGGATTCCAGAAGATTAATTCTGGAGATATGACCGTGCCTAAGATGATTTAAGTGAGTCACTGTTGACATTGCTTCCCAGTATTATGAAGTCTTTAGTACTGTATTTTGACTTGCAGAAGGATATTACACATACGCACATGCCAGTATGGAAGGATGAGTCACAATGTAATTAAATATTAATATTTAACCTCATTGGATTTAATTGAATTCACATGCTCATTTTAAAAGCATTTACAACAACAAGCCACAACCACAAAACCAGGTAACAGATAAGTATATATATATATATATATACAAGTTCATGATACATATATATACAAGTTCATGATACATACCATGAACATATATTAAGCGAGGGAAAACATATATTTAAAAATATGTTAAGCATAATTGTGCTTTTTTTCCATATGGGCTGTGTGTGTGTTTGTGTGTGTGCTAATAATATCCCTTTGCCTGGTTTACACAGCAGCAAGCTCCTGTTCTGTAACTCTGTGATATATTGCCGCTCTGGTTTGCCTGTTTATACTTGAAGGGTTTTATCCTAATGACACGTGAAACCTCAGAGAGTCCTGTCACGCTCCCCCCTCATTACAATTACTAGAACAAATAAATATTCATTTGATTTGGAAGCTGCTGGTGGCTGGTCAGACCAGGAACAACACTTCTTTTAGAAGTATCCATTCCTTCTTTTAGTTTATATACAGGTACATATTTCTACAGGGTGCAAACTCCACTGAGACATGAAGCCTCTCTCAGGTGGGGATTACTGGGTTACTAAAAAAAACAAAAAAACAATCCTCTTCTGTTAAATACAGTACACAGGATTTTAAAACAGTCGCCAGCATCGCTGCCGATAGACAAGTATGATAACAGAGGCATTTATACAGGGCCGCCCGGGTTCAAAGTCCATGTGACAGCAATCCTAGAACCCTGTTTTTATTGGTATGCTGTAAGGAATGCCTTTAGATTGCTCTGACATTCCCCGAGATTCGGCTGAAGAAATCTGAGCTCTGTTTACAATAGAAAGGGAAATTCTCCTCAGGTGTCCACGCAGGTGCAAAAGTAGAGGCTTATTCTTCCAGGAATAAAGACACATTTAACCTGATTTAAATAGCAGAAAACGACTCCTCCTTTCTTGATCCAAACTGTTATTCCTTACAGAAAAGGTCAAGGGTTTATAGGGTTTATGGAGTTTTTCCTACAAGTGACGTCCAAAAATGAAATATTTACTATGGAGGCTGTTTCAGCTTTAATGGAGCTACAGTACCACATTTGAAGATATAAAGCTCCTCCTCTAACACACGACGGGATAGGACAGAATCCGAAATCTCAATGTATCACACAGCACTGCCTGTTGCACTAACCAACATACTGAAGACTTACGACATCTTAAAACATGAGCAATATCGCATAGGTGGGTCTATGTACAGTAGGATTCGATACACGTGGCAATAGACATGTTCATTTCTTCAAATCTACGCCATGGTAGTTCCAGAAGGTATTTCATTTTGTGCTATCACTTGTAGGCAGAATTCCCATCACATAGACCCATCAAGCACAGCACATCTGGAGCTGGTGTCGTTCTTGTCTAATTTATATCACTTATGGGGCTGGTGCACCCCTTAGCCCCATGTCTTAGAATTTAGTGCAGAGTGGTTGACAGCCTGAAAAACATGAGTAACCCTCTGCAGTGGATTCTGTATTTCACATGCATTAATCAACTGCTCCTTGCATTGTGGAAGACAGCTGGTGTATTGGGATCTTCCATATATATGAGATCGTTCTACATATATATTTAATATACAGTACGTAGCATATATTTATACAAGCATTATGTACATATTTTAATATGTGAGTCATGTAAAAGAGCCAATTTCTGTATGTATAACTTATGCAGAATATCTGGCATAGTGGTATATGCATTTTACATATACTCTAGCAAACAAGATAGGTTGGCCTACATTTCCCCCTGTGGACTAATCGCAGGCAAATTGCCCCCTCCTCAGTAAATGTATTACATGAGCAACTTGCCCACAGAAAACTGGACCCATTGTTATTACACATGAATTTCTAAAGTGATGTGTATTTTAACATGATAGTAGATCTCATGTGGACTGCTAAAATTGAATTGCTCATATTAAAAGCAGAATGACTATAAATAACAATTGAACGATGCCACTATAAGTGAGTTTTAACCCTTTGCTGCACGTCATACATAAATTGAACACCTTTTTTTTGCATCACAACACACACAGTGGGAGTTCACCACAACAGAGCCCAGAGAAATAACAGTGACCGAGTTCCACACAGCAACATGCTCGAGCCATGTGACAAAGCAATGACCGTCCACATGACCTGGGCTGTGCTGTTCCAGGTGTCGGCTGCCCTCTGAGGACAGAGCACCTAAAACCTGGTTTTGCGAGACGACGGCGATAACTGGAATTTTTAAATGCGGTTATGCAGTGATAGCCTCTTGTTCTTGCTCAGAAAGGGGTACTTACGTTGATGTCTTTGCCTGCCCAGTTGCATTCCTCCCTCCAGTCCACGGGCGCTGGCCAGTAAATCTGAAAAGAGGCAGATGAGTGGTCAGAGGTCAAGCTGGAGGGGCACACACATCATACACACACACACACACACACAGAGGTATGCTGAGGTCGTGCCCTTTTGTTTAAGAAAGTAGTGCCTAGGGTCCGAGGGCTCTGTTCAAACAAGCAGCCTCCTCATCGGGGGTGTAGTCCTTCATTAAACAAGAGGAGGATTATCTCAGCCTGGGCAGAAGGGGCAACGGAAGGGATCTGAGAGGATGTAGAGGGAAGTGGCTAATTACTTTAACACTCTGACACACTGGTCACATCAGCGCAGCAGCTACAATGCATATCATACATGCTGGCTGCGAAATGGAGATCTTGGACCTCCCCACTGGAAAAAGGACTGATCCCTTGGGACCAATATTTTTAAAAGCTCCCATGCTGTACCTGAAACAGCAGCGCATCACACAATGCAGCTCTGCCCATAACATGCTTCCATGCAAGGCTGTTGCAGAACAACAGTGCAACTGGTTTACTAAGCTTAGGCTTTAGAGCAAAGTAGAAAGAAAATAAAGGCGGTTCATATGACAAACAAGTAACAAACCACTCATGAGCACATGTGAGTATATTATCATTTTTCCTTATACATTGTGTTGCAATACACAGGAATTATAATGGCATTTTTCAAACATTTCTGTAGCTTTAAAACCAAAACAAATATGTATTTGAATTTTTTTATGATCTGATTTTAAAATGAGCCCTTGTCTATGACGGATTAACTTGCATATTGCTTATGATTTACAAAAGTCTGGTCAAGGGAGTTGTCAGACGGACTGTGTTTCCAGCAGATCATTCATTAAGCCCTCTGCATGGCATTCTGTTGTTCCTCACTGTGAATCAGACGAGGTCTGGGCAGCACAGTGTTTCATTTAGAGGACACTGTGAGAGGAATGCACTTCCCACTGCTCCTGAACTGCCACCTGCATGGTCTGTAAACAGCTTCCTTAAGAACACAGTAGAGAGAGTTGAAGCGGCTCAGATAAGGGGCAAAAACATGACTGCCTGTCTGTGGCTGCTCAGCTATGGTGCACTGATGCGAGAGGTGCTATACCTGTAAATGGAGCAGAAGATCATTTGGTTCTCTCTTTTTTTCTGGTCTCTTTTAAGCTAAAAACTACCGTCCGAAAGACATTTTACTCTGAACTGTCATACACACACTGCTGTATTTATTTCTGAAAGTAGAAAAACACTCAACTGAAGTTATAACTCAGAAATGAAATTGAATTAAATTGCTCTTACAGTTGATATTCTTAAGTTGTGTATTTCTATTTTTTTTTTTTTTTTTTTTTACTTACTGATGACAAAACAGTGCAAGATTGTCCGCACCAAAAAGGCAGATACACACATTCACGCTGTAAACCTGCTGGGGAATGGCCTGTTCTGTGTGAAGGTCCAGGCTTAAGCAGTGTTTGCTGGGCTCTGGGGCTTGTTAATAAGATCCAGTGGTTGAGGGAGGAGACTGTGAACCGTGCAGAGAGATAGAGGCTATTTAAGTCAATCAAATGCGTTTTGGATTTACTGTAACCAGGTGACATACAGTAATAGACTGGTTAAGAGCACACATTAACTGCTCAGGTACTGGAGGATGAAACTTCATAGCTGCCGTGCATTGCTGCGACTCTGGGAACCAGCCATAACTGGGAACTGGAACACGCATTTACTGTTCTGATTGGATTCTCTGTGGGATTTGCACATCATGTTCATGTTCCTAAACCAGTATAACCAGTATAGTCTGAAAAGCAATAGCGATTGAAAGAGGAGCGAGGGTGGCGGTGTAGTGCGTCTCTCTCCTCACCATGTGCTGCTGCTTGCTGATGTTGTCCAGGCTCAGAGACAGCAGGTAGTTCTTGGCCCCTACGAAGAGCCTCCCTCTCTCCTCATCCAGCAGCATGGTGTCAAAGCAGCAGGACCGGTCCATTTCGTAGCGCTTCACCCCCTGGAACGCCAGCAGCTCTGAAACAACACGTTTTAAAGATTTGATTCCCCCTGCAGGTTAGGAGCTTGTAATGCCAGATTGGCAGCACTGTAGACTGAAGTCCTCTCCATTTCCCCACACAGCAGGGACAGGAAAGGCAATGGCGATGTCAGATTCCCATCCCCCCTGGTGGTTTGGGGAATGCTCTCCACGAAGGGCTAAATGGGTTAATATGCTAGATTAGAAAAACAAACACCCAACGGTTAGTGCAGGAAATGAGGGGACTCAGACTTGGTAATGCAAAGCCTGTTACAGTGCAGTGCATGGCACAGGATTCAGCCAACGTGCTTGCACAACAGACACTTGTGGCAGCAGTTAAAATCAGTCACATATTCAGGTCGATATTCCAACACATACTTGATTGGTGGACACTTTCCTGTTTTTTGCATGAGCAGTCTCACAGGGGGGACAGGCTCAGCTTACATCCTTCCTGAGTCTGCAGAACTGTTTGTCTAGTTATCAGTTTCCAGGGCTGAATCTGCAGGACACTCCCCGGCTCGCAGGGCTCACAATGCAGGCTCTGTGTCTGCGGTCTCGCTGCACAGGGAGGTGACTTATCCAAGGTCACACCCCAGTGCCCAGGACATTCCAGACCTACACTGCAGTAGCTCCTCAATCTCACAGCTGGGATGACCAGGGGAAGCTAACACATACGAGGCACTCTATTATATTCACCCTGATCATGCCAACGCTTCTACACCACTGCACTGATATCAGAACACTGTACAACACAATGCACTAATATAAACTTCTCAACTGTGTGGATCAATAATGCTTGTCAATGGCACAAAGCCATTCATGTTACGTGCCAGGACCGCTTTCAATCTGTTAGAGTGGCAAACTCAGCTACCCTAGATTCCTCCTGCAGCAAGATACAAATGGGATAACCTGCTGTCGCTGATCACTTACAATACCATCTCCCTATAAGGCTATTGTAGGGGTCAACTATTTACATGTGACATGCATGGTACAGTGGAGCTCCACTGACATCTAAAATGAAATACTTGGAGAAGAGCCTTAGAGTGAGGTCTTGCAGTTCCTCTATATCTCCAAAAACATTCCCTGGTCAAGTACCCCTGCTATCTGGGTTCAATAGCTCCTACACCCCCCCATCCGCCCTACCCCCCAATGGACTACAGTCAATCAGCTCAGCAGCTGCCTTCCCCAGTCACCGTGGAAACAGCGGAGTGCAAGCAGGTCCACTCTGCAGAGACAGATGTTGTATCTGTAGCCTCCCAATGTCAAAGCAAGAGTGTGCTGGGATAGGCAGGTCTAAAGTTACACTGCTGAAGAGAGGCACCACTGTGTGTGTGTGTGTGTGTGTGTGAGAGAGAGCCACCTGTCTACCAAGGCAGCGCCTGTCCCCAGCTCCCCCCGCACAGCCCAGGACACCTGTGTCCAGACCTCCTGTCACATATGAAATGGATACGCCCAGTATTCATTCTGCTCATCTGTGCACTTCCAGTATAATCCCGCATTGTGCTGCACGATGGATTCATCACCATCCGGGCGCTCATGTGCTCATCATCCTTTGGTTTTTTTTTTTTTTTTTAGGTTGCATTGTGCTTTCTTAACGTCCTATACTTATAACTCATAATAAACACGGCTGTCATACGGTAGCAGCAGATGATTGTGGGTATTACATCAATTCTTCACTAACATGAAAGAAATGTGTCACCGGACGATCTTCTTCTTTGGTGGGTGACAAGATTCTAAGACTGCCAACCACCTCGGCTCATAAACGCCTATAGATGTTATTCTTTTGATTTGTTTTATTTCCACAGTAGTGGCCTATCTCAGTGAGGGTTGTTATCCAGGTTCAATAATTGATTGAAATGTAAAATATAGAGTGCCTCCCTCTCAAGGAGCTCAGCACTAACAGTGGAGCCTGTGCTGTTTCAAGACTAATGCCTTCAAGATGACAGTAACGCACAGCTGCTGTGACATCCCTACTGGAGCTGGAACTGTGCCGTGTTGGTCTTCAAACAAGATGCGCGGCGCTCACAGAGAGAGGCATGAACGAAAGCATCGCATAGCCGCTTGAGGAAGAATAAATTATTATAGTTCTGTATACATGTTCTCCCATTTTGGTAGTCCACTATTAATGATCATTTTCTTACATATCATACAAAATAGCCCACGTTTATTATGATATAGTTCTTATATTTCCGACATATTATATGAACTTTAGTTTTCTAGACACCTCCCCTTGAACTGAGGGTCCCCATTAGAGCCTTTGCAGTTTGCCTAATGAAGCCTAATCTAGTTCGGCTTGCAGTTAAACCAGGAAGGTCTTGTATTGCTTTGCAACGGGAGCCTGATTTCCATTCTTACAGTACAGTACCTGTATCTTTTCTCATACCTAGATCAACATCGAAAAGATACTGTATCGCATCCAATTTAAATACAAACAAACACCTCCTTCCACAAAGGAGGCAGCAGCCCATACTCGTAACGCTGGAGTTTTGTTTTCCAGGGAATAGCTTTTTCTCTGGAGTGTGACACTTGTTACAATCTGTACCGTGTGCATTCCAGATAACCTTTCCCTCCCGCTCCAGTGCTTCTCATTTCCTGTGCTAATCTGATAAGAATGAAAACAAGGTCCTTTCTGGTTTGTTTAGTAGACGCTGGGTGTGAGTGCTGCAGGTTAGGAGCTCTGACAACCCCGCGGCGCTCGATCAATGTTTCTCAGACCCAAGATCTGCGGTTTCTCCATTCCCATATCTGATGTTTGCAAATGATATGGTGAACCACAAAACTAAATCATTCATATTAACTATTTTTGAAATCGGTGCATCTCTATGTGACCTGAAACTTATCTTCGTGAGGAACTTTGCCCGTTCATCAGCCCCGATTTCTCAGAAAGAAAAAAAGCAACTGAATCAGTGCAAGTATTTTGAAAGTCCCACTTTACTGAAAGTGAGAAATTCATTTAAAGGGGCGGTGACAGACAGGATTGGGGGTTTTGCTATGCTGACACATGAAACTAACCTGCTCCCTAACCCTAACAACTTACTAACAAGACCTTTGTAACCTGAGATGACCGGGGCTTACACTGAAGGTTTCCCATGGAAATGATGGACAGGGGTCACTCTGGCTTTCGGATATCCCAATGCTAAGAGTACCAGTAATATTCCATAGAGTGGACGGTTAGCTCACCTTGGTATGATAGCTTCATGCGCGGGTAGCCATTGCCGGTCCTGGCGAGGCTGCTGGTCACCTGGGCAGTTAGCAGGCCGAGGAAGAGCAACGAGCCCCGCAGCCCCATCGTCACCATCATCATCACCATCGTCACCGCGCTTCGTTCAGCCAAGGTCGTGCTCCGGGGGAAGCAGTCCACAAGAGGGTCACAGACCTACAAGGATAACTAAACACAAGACAGCCGTCAGCTCACAGCCCAGCACCGCTTCCAACTTCTCCTCATTGACTGACATGAGCCTTTCTAAATATCACGCAGAGATCACAGTCACCTTGAGAGCAATGACCGACACTGTACAAGCAGCGACACATGTCCCGAATTCTTTCCTGTGATACTGTACTGCTTAAACACAATGCTGGGAATGCAACACCACTGAAACAGGAGCTCAGATCAGGGTTTTTCGCCTTCACCTGTACACAAAGCTGTTAAGTCTTTGCTGTGTTTTTATTGATTTATTTATTTGACTTTCGTTTTGAACATTCAGCACTCCAGCAGAGCCAGTATCAATGCTTCATTAGCCAGGTTTGTGAGCACAATGCCACGCACAGAAGCTGTGGACGAGGAATTAATAGCAAGAGAAGTGAAGAGAAATATTTAACTCACATAAAGCACAGGCAACACAAAGGGGGCTTTTCTTTCAGGTCCTTTCAGGACAGGACTTTAACCCAGTTGCTATTGTGATATTCCTCTGTTTATATTCAGTCTCCATGGAAACAGGCATAAGTGGTGAAGCCTGTGAAGTTGGCTGGCAGCTCATCACAGCTGTTGGTTCAGTTGAAAGGTATTTGATAGTACAGTAGCCTGAAACAGGTGGACATGATTGGTGGATCTGGGATCTATAAATAACAATAAATATCTTCCCAGCCAATCAGAATAGATGGTCATAACAAAGAAATCTGGATTAATCTATGGAAGGCTTGAGCCATTCCACTCTACTTTAAAGAGGTATACTTACGTGATTAAGTACTTCAGGACATGGATGGTTTAATTAGCTCAATTAAACAATTTAAGCACACAGATGGAATAAAAGACATCCACACTTGGCTATTTTCATTTCTAAATAAAGGTCAAAATGTATTCTGCATCAAAGCATTTCAAGCAACTGGAAATATGTATAAAATAATAATAATAACAATAAATTAATAAATTAACCAAAACCTGTAACTAACCCTTTTCAGAACAAAAGCCAAGATAAAATCCTAGGAATCAGTTAACTATTTTAGCTGGACTCGATTCAGATAGCGGCCTTTCCAATCATGTGTTATACTGTAGATGGTCCTGTGCCCAGGGTTTGTTTTTAATTATTGTTTTATCTGGAATGTGCTATCTGAGATTGTACACTATGTCGCAGAGTTTATATCTGGATCATGAGCTCAAACAGTGGGTGGTATTTTTATCAGATTTTTTTTTTAATTTTTATGTAGTATCTACAAATGTGAGTGATGCCTTTCACTGGCGCTAAATATTTATCTGTGCTCTACCTGGACAGACAGGTAGACAGAAGGCTTCATTCTGCAGTATTGTCCGGTTCAGGCAAGGAACCCAACCCTGTGCTCTACCTGCCTGTGGACAGACAGACGGCATCAGTCTCTCAGGCACTAAAACCACCACTCTACCTGTCTGTGCCGTACCAGTCAATACTTTGCACCACATTTATCACACTACATAGATAAGATAAGACATATATCAACCTAGTGGTGGACATACCGTGTGTGTGTGTGTGTGTGTGTGTGTGTGTGTGTATGTATATATGTGAATCAGTGACTGGAACTCCTGGCCTGAGATTGGTTAAAACCTCATCATATGAGGAAATTATATATTATATATATATATATATATATATATATATATATATATATATATATATATATATATATATATATATATATATAAAAAAATTATTATTATTATTATTATTATTATTATTATTATTATTATTAAAGGGTGAAAATGCAAGGAATTTACAAGGATAAAGTGAGGATTTGTGCTGAGTTAGTAATGAAAAAAGCATGCAAGGGCATGGCAGCCGTCCCTACCCTAGTTTACTTTGGCTTGCTGATCTTCACTGGTGTTTGTGTGTCTGTCTGCATGTGAGTGTGTGCCTGTGTGTGTCTGTGTGCCTGTGTGTGTCTGTGTGCATGTGAGTGTGTGCATTTAAGTGTGTGCCTGTGTGCGTGTGCGTGCGTGCGTGTATATGTTTGTGTGCGTGTGTGTGTGTCTCTGTGTGTGTGTGTCTGTGTGTGACTGTCTGTGTGTGTGCTGATTTTTGAATCGGGTTAGAATGTTCCCGTTTTGTAAACACTCTGAACCAGGATATAAAGGATTGATTCCAGTGAGTTCCTCCCTGTGCTAGCACTGAACTCGTCTGGGTCTTTGTGATTCTTCCCAGTAAAAGCTAGCAGCTGTGTTCAGGTTTTGGCAATCGTTTATTCACAAACACCTTGGGGTTTTTTTCTGTTTTATTTGTCCAGTACTTCCTCTGCAAGAAAATCAAATCATCATGATTGTTGGTGGTCTTAAGTTGTTTTTCCTAGCCTAGAACATCTATAGAGTTGCTTTAACCTATCCAACCTTAACAGATGTGAATGTAAAGCAGTTCATTGTTTGCTTTTTGTAGCTGTATCACTGGTGTGTTCAGGGTAATGCTCATATTTATTCTCTGCATCACTTTTAAACAAGTCTGTTCTATGTCATCGTTTTATTTTGTAATTGTGGTAAGACGTATTAGTCTTGGTGAGTAATATCCTAATTACAATAAATAAGTAATAATGTGTATAATATATATATGTGTGTGAGTATGCGTGTGTGAGTGTGTGTGTGTGTGTGTGTGTTCAAACTATAAAATCTGAACCCCTAGAGACACTTTTACACTGTTTCTGACTTCACCAAAAAACCTCATTGTTTGTATAAATGTAAATGAATGCTCTTGGGTAACTATATTTTTAATGGGTCAGTTGTATGTAGCCTGGACAGTGATAGGCAGTCACTTGTTTCTCATCTCAATATAAACTCAAGCCACTACACTTTTATCTGCAGAATAAAAACAAAGATATATCTCTCGGCAGCTCAAGAGCAGATTTACAAAAAAAGTAACCCATTCCGTGAATAAAACGAGACAGTTTTTCATAATTCAAGAGAATCCCACAGTCCTGTGCATTCTGTACATGCCTCCTGAATATAAGAATCTCTGTCAGTATCAGGAGATTCTGAGACCATAGAGCCTCGTCCATTCCCTCCTCTTCTATATAATACAACCAGCAGAAGCACGCGCTGTACGAAGCTTTACCAATACAGCATACTGCTGTCAAGAGTGCGCAGTAATTGAGAAGAAAGATAAGCAGCTACAACCACTGAAAGACATTTAATTTACTAAGTTAAAAAAAGCAACGGTCCAACTTCCAGAACATCTGCATCTGCTATTTCCACAAATTCAAAAACATCGGAATAATACTGAGATATTTCTTTTTTAATTGATGCTCTCTTCAAGTTCAGGATAAAGGATATTCTTTGCTGCTGTGTTTGTGGTTACATGGAGAAACATTTTGGTTTGATAAAGCTAATTTTAGTACATACTGTGAATACTTTGAGCCAGCTTTTTCAATGTCAAAACAAGATTAGCCAGATATGCAAATCTTCTGTTTATTTTATTAAATAAACTTGAATAACCAAAGATAAACTACTGAAAATTAAAACAACTGACCAAATGCCCATGTTTAAAGAAAACGCTGTTGCAACGACGGTATTGTAGCTCCGTCACAGCAGACTTCAACAACCTTAACTGCCTGTGTGGCAAAAGAAAGATCTGCTTTTTACTGAAAATACTCGATTTTACAAGCTATTCAAAAAATGCCAGTGAAGGAGTACTTACCTGCACTCCACTCAGTCGTCAACTCCGGAAAATCAGCGCTGTGCTCCATCCAAACCAGCCAAATACCCTCTTACCTTCTCTTCCAATCCCACAAAAACCAAAGGACAATCCCATTTAAAATAACATACTGAAGTCCCTTTCTCAGTATTCTTCCTTTTAAAAGGTCCAAGAGTCGGGCTTGACAAGCCCCTTGAGTTGAACAGTGAACTCTGATAGTCTCTAGTCGGGTACAGAAGGCAGTCTGAAGGAGCTAAGTCTGCTCAACAGGGGAACAGGTCTGACGAAGCAAGTGAAAAGAGTCTTGAAGAATAGCTTCAATTCAACAAGGGGGGTGTGGGGGGGGAAACAGAAGGCTCTCTGCTAACTGACTGAGTGCAGTGCAGCGTCCCCTGCCAAGATATTTAATCCCTCCCTGCTTTCTAAACCTGTGTAGGGGATGGGCTACTGGTTTCATATTGAGGGAGGGGGAGAGGGAGAGGGGAGGGCGTCACACAAGAGACAGTAAAAAAAAAAAAAAAAAAAACCCTTCAAGGTTAGCTTCTCCACTTGACATCCACAAGCATTATGCATTAGACCTTGAGTACTAAATGCTATCCAGCCTCTGCTTCAGCAGTGAACTGAGAAGTGCAGCAACCTTTGCACTGGGATGGGACAATCTGCAGATGGGAGCTGAGTAAAGTGCAAGCCTAAAAGCCTCTCTGAGTGGGGGGGCTGACTGGGTTATTTAGTGCCGTAAAGGATTGTGCATAGAATAAATCACTCACTCTTTATGGGGGAGAGAGTGGAGATGGTATCTCCAGCCCGGTTCAGGAGAATTAGAACAGATAATCGCTCTCAAAGCTCTCCTGCTGGGGGGGGGTGGCAGGACTGGTACCCCCTGTAGTTGAGAGCTTCATTGAAACACAATGCGGAACAGAGCAGCTGCCTGTGGAGAGAGTGACAGACTGAACGAGGGCTTCAGTCTCCTGTGCTGTACCACTCACAGGCTCTAATTGATCCCTGTGCTGTACCTGTCCTGTGGATAGACAGACACTCAGGCAGGCTGACAGGGGGCTTTGCTGCCCCCATCTCTCTGCGGCACCAGGGTAAAGAGATGTTACGTTTGGGGGAGTCCCCCCCCCCCCCCCACCGCCAGGCGCCAGTGCTGGTGGGAGGGGCGGGGCCACGACAGCACCGGCAGTCCACTCCCCTGAGGATTGGTCAACACAGGAATGACTGCAACCCTTCCATACCCCAAGGGATCCATTAGCCGAAAGGGGATACGACACGCCTGCTACAATCTTGTTGAAAGGCAAAGTTCAGTGACCTCCCGTGACATTATAAGCTAAACTGGGTTTCACAGCTTTGCTCATCGGGGGGGATTAACTCTTTGGAGGTGGCCCTCAGACTAATCCTGCATTAGAATCTAATCAAAGAAACTCCCTACTAGTACAGACAACTTTACAAGTCAAGTATCATTAGAATCCTATAACGTGAAACTACCCTCGTCGACCTGTCCAGTCCGTGTGACCCTCACTGACCAGGAG
Organism: Acipenser ruthenus; assembly: GCF_902713425.1. NCBI lineage: Eukaryota > Metazoa > Chordata > Actinopteri > Acipenseriformes > Acipenseridae > Acipenser > Acipenser ruthenus. The sequence continues at coordinate 27,670,430 of NC_081213.1, forward strand.
GGACTCTGTGTGTCCCAGGTGCTGTGAGGTCTGTCCCGGATGTCCAGACTGAGGCATGCATGCCTTCTTCATGGTTGCTGTTGTTCAGTAAATTTGCAGTGACACGATGACTCTGCCCCGGACCCCTGCTGCATGCATACAGGCCAAACAATGCCCTTCCCTTTAGCTTTCACAGCCATGTTGACACAGGGTAGCTGTCAACAGAATGATAAACAGCCAAAAAAAAAAACAATCTTCATGCCAAAGTGCTGCTATGATACTAGAATTACCACTGAAGTATCAAAGGCATCAAGATCACTCCCATTTCAAGATAGCCCTTAATGCAAATCTGCCATTAATGATCAGTTGGAGTTGGGAAATCAAACCCAGTCAGGACTCTCTAAAGACCTTTTCACAAGCTGGAATCCTTTGTTTTGTTAAGTTTTATTTTGAAACCTGAATCGAAGGATAAGAATTGCCAGAAACCACCGCCGTCGAGAACTCTGACATTTCCTGAACTGCTGCTTCTTCGTAACGCCTTACTGATCGTTCACAAAGGCTGTGCCGCTGGGATTACTTTACACTGAATCCCCTTTGATCTGGTCAGGTAGTGCCTCCGGGGGGTCGAGCCCCAATTACAAAACAGGCACACAGGTAAGGGTCGAAGCCAAAGAAACGTGCGAAGACATGACGCTCCTTTCTTTTTTCTTTACTAAAGGGCTGCGAAAGCAGAGATTGATCTGAAGTGTGGACTGCCATTCCTGGGTTTGGATACCAGTGGAATGAGTTTGCTGGTCTTAGATGGGCAGCATTTGCACAGACAATACTTCCAGGTGCTTGCATTAGGCAGAATGTATACCGTGTGCATTAAAGAGATACCGTACAGGAATTCTATTCTAGAAGCCCACAACATTCTAGAACAGTTTTATGAATATCATACTTCAGTTTGAACAAACAAACTTTAAATAAAAGGTACAGTTTTGTGAACAGGGCCCACTGTGTCCAGAAATGCTGCAGTATATTTTTATTTTAAATAAGTCCATAGCTTATCTTCATCTTCTTCCACCTGAAAAAATGCTGGGTGTAACCATTGCTGTAAAGCCTCATTGAAATCCCATTGTAATGCCAGTGTACTGTAATGAAGAAACCCAAGCAAAAACACTCGCAGGCCACAGGATTACCATCAATTAAGAGTGCCTCTTAACTTTAATTACACAAGCAATTGCACTTAACAATGCGAGATCTGCTAAATAATGATTGTATTACTTGAAGGAATCAGGACGGAAAGGTATGTAAACCACAACACATGAGACTGACACCTGACAATACAACCCTGCATTACATCAGTCTTACTAAAGCGTGTTTAAACATATTGTACATAGGAGCAGACTGATCTTCAAATAATATAGTAAAGATGACGCTGTTTTAAATGCATACTAATGAAACTGAAACCCTCTCACAGACATAACATCTTATGCATTTATATAATCAATATTCCATTCCAAATGTCAAGCAATGTTCAGTAATTTTCTTTTATTGAAAGTAATTGGATTAGCTAATGCACCTCAGTGTTTGACAGTTTATTTAACCAGGAATTGAACAGGTGGCAGGGTTATTTTCAGAATTGTTTCCAGAGAAGACATTTTACGACAGTAATGCTTTGTTTCAAACCGACAAATTTCTCAGGAGATTCACAGACGAATTCTTCATTCGTCATTTGCTGCTCACTGTATACAGTTGGTAACTGATACCGTTGCTTAACTTCTGTTAATAACTAGCGGCTTCATTAGGCTATTGGAATCAATAAAGAAAAAGTGTTACATTCTGCTTAAATCCTGGTTGTGTGCACTCCTTCATACAGAGAAATACATCAATAATGCTGTTTCCTTTCACAAACTTGTATGTCCTATTCATCACTTTTGACTGTTTACTTTACACCTCCTATTGCAATTATGCACACAAAGAACATGTAAGATTCAACAAAGGGTTAAACTGTGCATGTCTGTTTCCATCACAACCGCACACTAGCGCTGCTCACGGGAACAGTACCGACTCAAAACTCTCACACTCGGATCTTTTCGGATGTGTGCGCTCAGCGGACGTGACATCACAATGAACAAAAGCTCGCAGCCATTCACAGCAGAGAAACGCATTTCTGGGTCACTTCAAAATCTGAGCGATCAACTGGAAAAAGGATTGCAAAAAAAGACCAAGCTTGCCACCGTCTCAGGAGAGACCTCCTTCGAAGGTATGTATCTTTAGGGATACAGGGTCACAAAATACGAATGCGGTACCCTTGGTAGCCAATAACGGATACCTTTGGGGTGGGTTGATAAAGAATCTTCATAGGATGGAAGACTCAGTCTAAAAAATTACAATGCTGCTTTATGACTAATTATAGAGCAAATTAATCAAACATGTCCCTTGCGTTCACAAGAAATTCTATAAACACGAAAATAAACAGGGAAAGGCGGGTCTATTCTATTTGGATTGACTGTAATTTAAAGTCACTAAATGTACAGAAGGTGGCGAGAGAAATACATGGGTGGGAAAGAAAAACAGGGAAGTTATACAGCTGCGTTTCAGCCCTTTGCCGTAATGCATGATCACAAAGCTCATGATGAAAGCAAACAAGGATTACAGAGTTTGTGATGAAAGCAAGACAGGATTACAGAGCTGCAGAGGTCGACAATGGTCTGCAAAGACAATAATACAAGTGTGTGAGCGATTTATATAGAGAGGAGGGCATTCACTTGACGTCAAGATGCGTTCTACATCAGGGAATCCCAGGGAGCATGGGAACGATGGGGAGATGAAACTATAAGTAACAAACTCGACAAAATGGGCTAGATTCTCGAAGCGCCGACTCATTTTCAGAAAGGGAAAAAAACACTCACAATTGACTTACCAAACCTGAAATAAACAATTTAGTCATTTCATTTAGGGGCTTGGAAGTAGGCTTAAGCAGTTGTTTTATTATTAGCTTTGGAATTGGTGCTAATAACAATTGCCAGGAGAACGCAGTTAAGAAAGCAGCTCAAAATTGCAATAGTTTCTGCTGTTGCAAACGTTATTCTCTCAGTATTCAAACTAAAAATAATATTTTATGGTAGAACTATCCAGCCCCACTTCCACAATATACTATGTGGAGCTTCATTAGCAAAACAATGCCGGTCCTAAGTGGGATACCAGTCCAGGTTTTTGTCACAACCAAACACTACAAAATAAATTATATATATATATATATATTTTTTAAATATGCATTTCAGCCTTGCTATTCATGTACGCCTAATAATTAAGCGAGATTGTTGAATCTGAGAGCGTGTGTGTATTGTCTGTAAAGTGCACTAGACTATAGACTAGACTAACGCAGTGGAAAGCATTGCTAATTTAAAACGAATCCTTAGGACTGCAACACAAAACCGGACTGTTAACATCCCCAGTAGACCACTGTCAGCTGCATACAAAATAAATCATTCAAGTGTATCCAGCACAGGACCGAAGGTTATTTCAATGGGGTTTCTACTGTACACAGCTTCTTTTTTTATGTTTTTGGTAACTCTTTATTGTGCTCGATTCGGTGTTTAATTCATATGGAATTACCTATTTAGCTCATTTACTTTAACAACTAATACAGAGAGATGCTTATTTAAGGATTAAATGATCAAAAACACCATCAGAGGACACAATGATAATTCAAATAATACAAAGAACCTTGTACTGTACTGTGTCTCACATTATATTTATTTGTGCATTATATTTAACAGTTTTTATCACTCCATTCCTGTTATTCCTATGAAACCAATGAAGCCAGAGTGGGGGCTATTCAGCCGTCACTGCTGACAATATGGGTGAGAGAATGCATTTCATTAGATATTTTAGTAACTGCTTGGTTGTCAGCAGATGCTTTTCTAGGGCTGTCAGTTTTAACAGACGGCCTTTTAAGCTACCATTACTGACAGTGAGTGAGTGTGGTGCTCCAGCAAGGAAAACAGAAGCCCAAACGAAGCTGTGGTGATAACAGCGACCATGTGACCAAGGGGTGAGGTGGGGTGCCATTAATGGAAGTTCCCAGAGACCTCGCTTGAAGACAAACAAAACAGTAATAATAATATGTAGCAGTTTGTGGAATTTATTGCACATCCCAAGGACAGCATCTGGAATTGAGTTTATTGTACGGCTCCCTGCTCTATTGCAGAGTTTTTCAGCTGTCTCTGTCTACCTCACAACATTCTTCTGATGTTTTTCCTTTTTTTTTTTTTTTTTTGCACTCTAGGCCAAGCCTCCTGATCTCTGTGCTAGCTAATAAAAACACTCCAGGTATTCAATAAGCAGCTGCACCACATCTTATTATGCACAGTACAGTCTGTTTCACAATAAAGAGGGGCAGGAACAATGAAAACCTCTCTCAAGCTGTCTCTTAGCATTGTGCTATCATTGTGCTATCATTTTCAATACTTTTTAAACATTTTGATTCGGGAGTATCCGTTTTATCCTGCCACCACTATAAATTGACTTCCTGTGCGACTGGTATTAGGACCCCACCCGTCCACCCACATAGAGCCACAGAGGCTCAGAGGGGATACTAATGCCTGCTGCACAGAGAGTGGATTTATACTCTGTGGCACTGGGTTTGAAAGCCTTGGTTATTAGCTCTTTCTTCTCCTGCACATGATGTGAAGATGATGTGTGTATTTAGCTGGTATAACAGTTATATGATAAAGAGCAAAGTGTATTGTATTGTATTGTATTGTATCAATCTTTCTTCTTCTCCTAGGTGTTACTTTGGACACTTCCCTCTCCTAGTCTCAACACATCTCTTCATTAACACATACTTGCTGTTTCTTTCTTAGCAACATCTATAGAATCCGCCCTGTTCTATCTACTTATTCCACTCAGCTCCTGGTCCAAGCTCTTGTTCTTTCTAGATTGGATTATTGTAACTGTCTCCTTGTTGGTCTCCCTGCTTCGGCGATTCACCCTCTTCAACTTATTCAAAATCCTGCTGCTCATCTGGTATTCCCAACCCCGCTACTCTCACTCTACCCCTCTGCTTCACACTCTCCACTGGATACCTCTCTCTGCTCAAATCCTGTTTAAGACCCTTGCTCTTGCCTATCGCTCTCTTCATCATACTGCCCCTTTCCTATCTCCAATCCCTCATATCTCCTTATATTCCCTCTCGCCCTCTCAGCTCATCCTCTACTGGCCCACTTGTTATGCATCTCTCAAAACCTGCTTATTCTACCTTTCTGTTTAAATTCCTACTTATATATCTTTTTGTATTGTCTTTAATTGTATATATTTTTTTTAGATTTGTGTTTTCTTTACATTTTTATTGCCTGTAATTCATATATTTTTATATTTTGTTTAATTTTTTGTAAGTCGCTTTGGATAAAAGCATCTGCTAAATAATAATAATAATAATAATAATAATAATAATAATAATAATAATAATAATAATATAGTAAAGGTTGTATTAAAGGTTTATTTGGGGGAAGTACTTTAGACAGCCTGTTAAATTCCTTCTTGAATAAGCTAATTGCATTAGCTAATTCACAGACACATTAGTTACGACCTCTAATGACAATTCCATGTCACAGAAAGAAAGCATGGCCCAATTAGGGAGTGATTTACTCAGGTTTTGCTCCCGTTTTTTCCTGACTGGAGCCTCTAAGAACAGCTTTAACATTATGCTGTTCATTAAACTTCCTGGTGATTTTTATTTTTACCGAGTCTGACTATTTGTTTCCTACATTGCCATGCTTGTATGACTGCAGCACATTAAAAAAAAAATGCATTTAAATGGAAAACTATTGTATACTCGTGCACCAGGGTGGAAAACTGAACTAGCAGTCTTACCAAGTGACACACCAGCAACACCCTCTAAAAGGGAGAAGACAGATGGTGTCTGTATATTGTACTAGTCGCTATTAACTCAAAGTCATCTTCTGGAGAGAGTTCATTAAGCAGGTCAGTTCCTGTGCAGGTGTGCAAGCGATATCCTGCTCCTACCTGTTAGAGCCTCACCATCACAGAGAGACCCCAAGCCCTGTAACTGACAGGTCCAACCCAACCACCAACAACCAGCCCCTCTTTTGTGTGTCCCGTGGATATTTATCTCGTGCAGGAGAAGAAAATGGATACTTTTAAAGGTCTCTGGCAGGAGGGTCATTCCGGGTCCTGGAGCCGCACTCTTACAGGACTGACAGCTTCTGCCGTGATGAATGGGAGTCTTTTTAGAGAATGTCAGGGGAGGGGGGGGCGAGGGCAAGTTAGGTGTTGAGTTTTACCAGATGTACGCCATGCATTTTCCTTTTCGTTTTGTAAAAAAAGAAAGAATGATATATTTCTGTCAGTCACTGTCTGTCTGTCAAAAGGGTGCATTTAGCACAGCGAGAGAAAAATTCAGGGCTTCAGTGTTAAATGAGCAGAAATTTAAGCTGCGACAAATAGAAATTCATGTTTCTCAAGTGAGGGGTTGAGATACAGCATACAGTATACAGTGGTTTCTCAGAAATGGCATTTTAAGCCAGTCCAGTTTAATTTTAATCCAGTTGTACACACAGCTAGAGATTGATTTTCTTTGCCCAATCACTTCACAGAAATTTGGTTCTCAGGTTAGTTTGTACTGCAGCAGAAAAAAATGTCCCCAGTGCAAAAGCATGCATGGAGGGTTACACAGCCTGCTTATCTGAGGTTGCACGGTTAGGCACGAATACCAGGAATTAGGGAACTGATTCAGATACAACCCATCTGGACTTCATCACGCTCACAAAACCAATTGGTGCTTCAGCAAGATTGGATGAGACATGGAGACCAAGCCATTCTCTCGACCCTTCCAACTAGGCTCTCCAGGAGGGGCAGGGGCACCAAGGGGTATGATTATACACTTTGCATGGGCCGAGCAGGGTCAAGTAATATGACTGTTTTATGCTGGAGGAATTGTAGACAGCAGGGAGTTACAGGATTGTGAAAAAAAATAATAAGCCCCCAAGAATGTTTTCTTAGTTAGGTACTTTTGAGATGTTTTATTTTTTTTTTTCTATTTTTTTTTTTTTTGATGATATACTCCACTGTAAATCATAAAAGATCTGTGGCCATCATTTTAAAGTTATCTCTTTATAACTAGCAAGCTATTCGGATCATGATATGTGTGACCGTGGTTGCAAAGTGTTAAAGTGATGAGAAAGGTTTGCTCCTGTGTTTGCCATTATAGATAAGCAGGTGATTTGTTTTGTCCCAGTTGATCCACAGAGCTGAGATTACACTATTCCAGTAGCGTGTCAGTGATTGCGGAATCCTGTAGACCTTAGTCAAGTCTTTAAAAGCTCCTTAACCTGCATGGCCTGGATCCCGTCTCACTGTTTGGACAAGCTGAGGTTTAACTTGAGGCACAGTAAACACTGCTTCACCCTAACCTGCTGTGGTCCTGTCCCATCAATATATCATCCATGTCCCATTACGCATTAATTGTCCAATTGTACAAGAATGCCTCAGTTGCCCTTTCCAAGTTGCTCCCGTACAAAACCCCTTGCCCTCAATGCCTTTTCTTAGCCAGTTAGGCACTTTGATTAATGTCCCTCCCTCGCACGCCTCTTGAACAAATTCCTTGATATTTCCTTGAAAAACAACAGCTCTGCCTTCTAACCAAATGGCTCTCTTGCAGGTTATTTAGTTTTTCCCTCTGACCTTCCCTGCATTTTGGAAAAATAACCTCTCAAACAATTCCTCCCATTGCTTCCTTTCCATTTTAATTCTGGCTTTCAACCCCAGCACCGAGCCAATCTGCATGTTCGAAATGTAGTTTTCAAAATGCCTCGGCTGATCTGGGAAGCCAGGATTCATTATCGTCACTGTATAATATTATCATGGATACAATACACAGTATTTGCCTATGGTATGGCACCTTTGCACTTTTTCAAGAGCTAGACGTCAGTGGTAAACCCTGGGAAACAAAAAAGGTTCAAGTCCAGATGTAACCAAGTAAAGGATTGATGGCTACCCTTAGGCTAAAGGGGAGACCAGCTTAGAGGACCTGAAGAGAGGGCAGGAACATACTGGGGACAAAATCACAGAGGCATGCAATATATAGGCACATTAATGCTTATGTAGCTTGTTGGTTTCCGATAAGACTAGTATCTGTGGAGCAATCGGGATCCAACCTTTGGGTTGCATGAAGGCAAGATATCTGGTAAGAAAGAAAGCCCTACGACCATCCACAGCAGATAACAACACTGTACTGAAGCAACAGAAGGAAACCCATCCGTACCAGTAGAGCATCTATAACGAGGCGGAGAGAGGGAGTAGATTTTAGCAGCAGATCCACCTAAGTTAAATGCTGACCCCTGGACAACCTCTTTTCCTAAACACAATAACATTCCAAGGCGCTTTAGAATTAGCAGGCTTTAAAATCTTATCCCAAGGATCAGCCAAAGCACGTCCTGCAGAGAAGTATTAAGCTGTGGCTTAAGTGAGGCAAATTCCCTGCAAGAGCTAACTTTATACAGCAGGGAATTCCATATCTGAGGAACAGCGCACATGATGATTACGCATGTAGCTGGTAAATGGCCTGTCAGTGGAAGAAGATGCAAGCTGCGTCTCGGGTATAGTCCTGCCAGCTGAACGTCGGTATGTGAACTGAAAGGAGGTGAGTCCTGGTAGGGAGTAGTCGAGTCTGACAGAAGCTTTCAAGAGTGGAACTGCGCAAAAGTTTCTTGGCTGAGCCCTGCCGTCTTGTGAAAAGGGGCTACATACAACAGCCTTGGACGGCCTCCAGGACACACATTGGAAGTGAGCACAGAGGAAACCCCCAAACGTGAACCAAGCTGCCGAACCCCCCCAGGAGAAACATCCTGAGGAGACGCCTCTACGCTGACATCAGTGTTTGCTTTAAGTTGGGTTTCTTACTGAAGCTCTGACGGGAACACTGGCTCAGCATCTCAGGAAGAGATGTGTTGGGTTTGGTTCAGCTCATGAGATTCTGTGCATTTTAAGCTTCGTCACACTGGGATTTTGACTCATTCAAAAGCAAGATTTTAAAATCTCAATTAGTGTAGCTTCCGTGCTATTTTCAATACACGCCCTTGCAAAGTTGTTTGTGTACCTCGTTTACCTGCCCCAGTAAAGCAGGACAGGACTGCGGGGTGTAGTTCGAAGTGGAAGTGGTTTCTCTCTGTCCAGCAAAGAAAGCACGGGGGACCCTAATGGGTGCGGACCAACATGGAGAAGAGGGCTGCTCTATAGGGTTACACATACTGAAGAAAATGCATTAGCAACGGATAGTTTTACTGAACAAGGGAGGTAGGCAAGATGAATAGTTCCTTTACGGGGGGGTGGGGGTGGGGGGGGGGGTGCCTGAAGTGTAAACCTGCTGCGAAGCCGGAACTGAGCAGCCTTATACTAAATTGATCTTTGCGAACTAAATGACAGTAGATAATGTTAATGACTGCTAACAAACTGCTGGAACCTGATACTGCCTGGTTATCCCAAAGTGATCTGTGTTCTGAAAAAACAAAACTCCTTCTAATTTAAACTCTGAACCAACCCTCTGGGACAAATCAATCCTCCCTGACTGTTTGTGGGGTCTTTAATTTAATTTCCTCCCCAGATCACGATGCTCACGATAAAGAAACGTCAACTTGGGTCACCAACCCCCACCCACCCACCCCCTTTCCTATGTGCAGGTGATGTGTAAAATGACAGCTTTCGAGAAGAACTGCAATTAAAGGGCCTAGACCAGCATGATAAATCACTCACAGGCTAAAAGTGGTCGAGTTTAAATCTATCATAGATAAGCAAGCACAAAAAATGCAGAGGTGAAATCTTTGTATTTTTCAGAACTTTAACCCAGTGTTAGTTTCGAAACCAGCCCGGATGTATTGCTTGGTATTTATTAAGTTTGTCTCTGTTGTTTTGTATAAAGGTTACCACCACTTTATACAACACTGAGATTAGTTCCAAAGGTGTGAATTTATAGCCCCAAATAAAACTATTTCCCTGTCAGATCTAATTTTTTCTGCAGAAGCTTAAAGAGAAGTTACAGTCTTCTGTCATCATATGCCATGCAAATAGTGCAGAAGTGTGCCAATTTTGCATAAGCAACACAGTACCCCCCTACAGGGTGCTGTCTGACTTGGCCAGAATATCTGAATCTGAATAAGCTCATTCTAATTTCAATGCATAAGCATTGCAGATTGTGTTCTAGCAGAACTGGATGCTGGTGCTTACTGTGCGCACCAACACTAATGTCAAAACACTCACAGTGCAAAATACAAAATAACACTGCCACGTTATCTACCACAATGACCTGATTCTTGCAAGTAAGATTCTCCGCATTAGAGGACTTTCACTGAAGTTCTCATATGCAAGAATGTGTGCATTCCACTGCCTCCTAACAAAGGGCAGCGTCTAGGCAGCAGTAGGAGTATCTAGCTGAAGGAGATGCATTTTAAAGCATTTTCCCAACGACTTGCTGAAATCAAGGATGTTTAGACTGTGTTGCTTGAGCTTCATAAAAGGCTGAAAGTTGCCATATAAGTTGGTAATGGTAACACTAACAGGTGAACCATGGACATCATCAAAACACACCGCTCTTTAGTGCCAATCCTCAGAAAAGCACAGGTGTCAAATGTGTAGATCTTCTCTTTTTTTCTGAATCAGGTACTTTTTTTTTTTTTTAACTAAAAAGCAAATGAGTTCATGCTGATAACATTTCTGAAACGGTGCTTTACGTACTGGATTTAAGATCTTTGTGCTGTATTTGGGTTACAGCACTTCTTTACACATGCAGTACAAGTTACAGTAAAGTCGTTTTTAAGGTCAAACTACAAATAGTACACACATGGTTATTGAACTTTATTGAAGCCAATCAAATTTATTTTGTATTTGTTTCCCCGTAGCTTTTGATTTCATCTTTAATGTACAATAGCTTTAAATACCTTTTTTTTTTTTAAAGTGCTCCAAAACATGAAGGTCGAATGCGTGAAAGGGCTGCACAATGGTTTATTCATAGATTTTTGGCGGTTCTGTACAATTCAATTGTTATCTCTTCAATTATGACTTCAAACAGACCATAAAACCATTTGTGACAGACTCTTGCTTTTATTCAGATGGAGAAAGGTTGTTTTTTTCAGCGGTTTCTCAAGGCAGATAAGAAAGTGAAGTCAAGATTTGAAAATGAAAGATGCCGGCTGAAATATTGGAGAATAAAAATGAAGAAAAGCCTTTTTCTCTGTATTGTTGAATGCTGGGTCTTGGTACTCACCTGCTGTACATTGAATCTGGTTTGCTGTGAATGCATCAGACTCATTTTTAAACTGGATTTCAATTTGGTGTTATGGAATCTTAATATAGGGAGAGTTTGGGACTGTTGGTGAGGTATAGCTGGGTACAGATTGAGCGAGAGATGGGGGCTCTGTTACAGTATAGAGGGGTACAGATTGAAGGAGAGTTGGGGGTTCTGTTACAGTATAGAGGGGTACAGATTGAGCGAGAGTTGGGGGCTCTGTTACAGTATAGAGGGGTACAGATTGAAGGAGAGTTGGGGTTCTGTTACAGTATAGAGGGGTACAGATTGAGCGAGAGATGGGGGCTCTGTTACAGTATAGAGGGGTACAGATTGAAGGAGAGTTGGGGGTTCTGTTACAGTATAGAGGGGTACAGATTGAAGGAGAGTTGGGTGCTTCTGTTACAGTGAGGTATAGAGGGGTGCATAATTAGGGGGGAGTTATGTACTCTATTACATTCAGAGACATAACAGAAACTATTTAAATACAATTTATTAAGGTGCTCAGCACAGGAAAAGGTGATCAATAATTCTGCACATCATATTGCATCTGCATTTAACACATTTCAGCACACCATCACATGCAGTTTTTCTCTACTAACATCTACAGAACTGTAAATAAAAAACCAAAACAGGCAAAGCCTTACCTACCTCGCTGGTACAGCAGTATCACTCAGAGTTCAGCACACTTGCCCAGTCCTGCTGTCAGGTGACATGGTACTCCCAAGATCGCAAATATTTGACTAATAAGGTAAAACAAAAGATAGAAAAAAAAGGTATGAAAAGAAGAACTCTATATAGCATCCGAGGTTAAAATTCCGAGCCTCCGGGCTTTTCCACACTTGTGGAATTTTCAAGCTGGTTAGAACAGAACACAGCACTGGGAATCCGGATCAGATAGAATGAGCCTCAGGGTGTAGTTCTTAATGGGCAGCTTAGACCAAAGCTACTCACTCACTTACTCACTCACTCTCATGCACTGCCTCCCCTCCCTCCCTCCGTCCTCTCTCAGTCCCTCCCTCCAACACTTTCACTATGAGGGTGGGGAGTCTCGCTTGCTGTTTTAACCCTTTCATCGCTTTCATTCTCCTGCTAAGCCTTCAATTAGCTGCTGTAAGCAGAACTCATTTTAAATTCAAGGCACTGCACAAATTAGAATGGGCACCAGCTGGGCATTAACAACCAGTGTTAGTATTCAGGGCTGCTGCTAAAGTTCAGTTAGTCCCAAACCAAGAGATCAAGGCTGGGTCCAGGCTGGTTTGAAACAGCTGAGGCTGTCTGGCACAAGTTCAAGTGACTATCTGGGTGACAAACAGCTTTCACAACATTGGAATCAAATAGCTTTCACAACATGGGAATCAAACAGGGGTAAGACACTTTTGATGAGTCACGGACAGTGGAGAAAGATCGCAGCTCTTTGCAACAGTAGACTGATGCTGAAATAATTTGTATGCTCTGCATTTTATTTGCGCACTCTCCTTGAGTTTTTTGCCCACAATGTGTTTTAACGGAGGAGGGGGTCAGTCGCTAGTATTAAAAGATAAGCAGCCTGGGATTTAAACACCTCAATGGGAATAGTTTTTTTGTTGTTGTTGTTGTTCGCAGCCTTGTTAAACAAACAATTTATTTCATTAACAAGAGTAGGGAACCAGAGAGATCCCTCCCCCCCTGTTTAGGTGCAGGATAAACTGTACAATAGGCAAGCCTCACAGCTTTGTGGCGCCTGTCACTCAATGAAAGCACTGTTGAATGAAACCTTTCTTCAGCTCAAAGAGCTCAAAACCACAGCCCAGCTCCCCGGTCTAAACCCTGCAGGTTCCAGAAATTTGAAACGACTCCCTTTGTCAAGTTACTATTTGTCTAGTACAGTTTTTACAAGTCTTCGGCAGCCAGCGGCACTGTTAATACGCTGTGTACACTAGCTTGCACCAGCCTAGCTCTTTCAAAGGGTTTGCTCAAGCTACTGCAGGCTCACAAGGCAGCAGGGTGAGAAAGGCTTGTTCCTGTGGAACAATAAGCTACCGTTCCCCTAGCCACGGTCCTGATCAGCAACCCATTACTACCTTCCAGCACTGAAATCTACTACTGTACCTTCCACCCTGCAGCCCAGCACTGTACCCACTGAGCTACTCAAACCCACTGCCTTCCACCATGCAGCCCAGTACTCTAACCACTGAGCTACTCAAACCCACTGCCTTCCACCATGCAGCCCAGTACTCTAACCACTGAGCTACTCAAACCCACTGCCTTCCACCATGCAGCCCAGTACTCTAACCACTGAACTACTCAAACCCATTGCCTTCCACCCTGCAGCCCAGCACTGTAACCACTGTAGATTTTCTTTAACCTTTAAATTCCGATTGATAACAGAGGAACTTTAACTTCTGCAAACCACAGGGAAGTAATTGTTGCAACAAATCTTTCACAGGGAAGCAGCAGACAGGCACTTTGTCCTTGTGGGGTATGCTTGTATCCTTGTGTGGTTTATACATGCATTTTTAGAAACAAAGTCAGAGATAAAGAGGGCCGGATGAAAGCACAGAGAGACAGTGAACAGAGGATCAATGCAAGGATCTGTTTCTAATGATGGCCATAAATACATCGTGGCTCTGCGAAGGAACAGGAAGGTGTTGCTGCTTGTTGTTGTGTTAGAGGCTGTGCTCATGTCAACACAGGGTAGTCCAAAGCTCAAGGGAGCTGCCCTCTGACCTGCAGGGGGAGGCAGTGGTGCCCTGCTCGGGCAGAGCGAGCCAGAAAAGACCCTTTGACAGGAGAGGAAGAAGAAACACAAACACACAAGCGTACTGTAGGGTGAGAACAGAGGCTTTAAACTCCGTTTTTTGCTTTTACTTAAACTTATTAGTTTCAAATACATTTTTTGTTTAAACATTTTCCAGTAAAATATTATTGTGATTAAAAAATCTTTCAGTTCTTTGCGTTTTTAGATTTGATTCATACACAGCATCAGATCCAGAAATGTACGCAGTTGCTTCCTGGTACATAATCACTGCTTGCCGCAATGATCCCTGGAGCACAAGACCACTGGAGTAAAACTGACATACAGCAGGAAGTGATTAGGCACCAGACAGCAACAGCTACTGTTAGATATAGTAGTATCTAAAATATCTGCATACTGCACCTCTAGTACAAAGAACAGAGAGCTCTTCAACACAAGAAAAAAAAGAGGACAAGTGATAATGGTGCAGTGTTAATAAAAAGCAAGGTAATGGATTTGAAATTCTTTTCAGTTTTCAGACCTTTAATTGCCATGACAAGTCAATGAAGACACGGTGGAGTTAGGTTACAAAGAATCACGGTGCAGCTTTTAGATTCTTTGTTTCTAGTCCATTAACATATAACAGTTCTCTTGTTTCAAAAACAATGCTAGGCACCATTTTATTGGCATTGTCAATGTGGCTGGGTGATTTACCATTGCCATTACAGAGCCACCTGAGATCAGTCCCATACACTCCAGTGTGGCTCAATTCCTTTTACAGCATTCCCGCTGTAGTACCATAGCCTTGCATTCGGATCAATCAGACGCATGTTTTCATCTTTACAGATTACTGCCTTTTGTAACCTGAGAGCCGCTTACAGCTCCGGTGCATATTTTCTATTGGACTTGCCTTTTGAAGTTGGCCACGTTCTCCACCTGCCTGGGCTTCATTTCAGATTCGCCTCCCAGCACCTGCTTCGGATTTGAGGGACTTTAAAAAAAAAAATAATAAAAAATGTACCTGTGCTGGAGTCCAAGGAAGAGTGAGGCTTGACTCTGTGTACTGCTGGCTGTGTGGAGAAAAAACAATAGTGGCGCTTTGGGATTTGCTGACATCACCGGCCTTGCAGCAGGAATGCAGCCCCGCAAACACAGTGTTCTGTTGACCAGCGTGAAATTCATTTGTAAGGCTAGGTGATATCGCTATGATATTAATGCTGAATACTGCACCTGGTCCTTGTTTAGTACACTTTAAAAGAATTGTCACTGTATCGCCATGTCTTTCTCAAAGGGGTATGCCGTAGAACTCTTTGAAGTACCGCTTTTACAAGTTTACAGCTGCAGAGCATAAACTGCACATACTGCTCCGCCCCGGGATTTTCCATGGGACTCATCGCTTTTAATGGTTTGGCTATTGGCAGCAGAATAATTTCTATTGCATTACTCGAGAGTCTCAGAATGGGTCACACTTGACATTTGGCCTTTCTGCTGACGGTCAGCAACTCACAGATCTATAGAAAGAGCAAAGTCCTCTCGGCCACAATGGAGCCCTTGTGTTGGGGAGAAGAGTACATTCTGTTCCCAGGCTCTCTCAGTCCAATGGGCCGATTCACAGCAAAACAAGATCAGTCAATAACACTCAAGAGAATGGAAGTCTGCTGCCCCTCTCTTTCTCTCTGCCGCTAACTCTCGATCGTCTTTTCAGCTCCTTCTCTCTCTTCTTCTTTCATTTTCTTTCACTGTCCATCTTTCTGTCTTCCTTCATCCTTTGCCATCTCTTTTTCTCTCTCCCACACACATATGCATTTTCTTCTCTCTCTCTCTCACATTCTCTGTTCCTCTCCACCTCTTTCTTTCTCACTCTCAATATGTCACTTTCCCTTTGTGAATTTTTTTTTCTCCCACTCTCTTTCTTTCTCTGTCATCACCAGCTCTGATTTCAAGAGACAAGTGGAGGTCTCTTATGTTAGGCAGTCTGTTCTGTGTCCTCAGAGAACAATAGAGTGGTGTGTCCAGGGCTACACTTGCTGCTGCTTCAAAGGATGGCTAGCTGTAAGGGCTATAAGCAGTAATAAAGCCATGCCATATTTTCTAATAATTACAGTAAAAGCGTGATATAACCTTCTTATCCCTGAAACTGAGGTACAGTGCAGATGCCTGCAATGAGTTATGGAACAGAACTCTTGTTCTATATTCAGTCCCTGTGCAGCCCTAGAGGTTGCATCGTAAGCGTTAAGTGGTGCTTCTTGGTAGTCAAAGTTCAGCCCTGCTGAGGGTGTGACTCTAAAGGATGCATCCAGACACTAACACAGCAGTGAATCCAGGCACACCGATTGGCTAGCGTATTGCAATTAACCTCGACACCTCATAGCTTTGGCACGATACATGTAAGTACACAATGGTATCAGAAAAGGTTTAGGATTATATTGTGCAAAAAGAGTTGCACATGAAGTACATTGTAACTATACATAATAACATTGTAATTATGTGTCAGCACAGATGTATTTACTAAGTAACTACAATGTGAAAACACAGTAATTCGAGACACTTAATGTAAAGTGTTACCGGGTTTCATGTATGCTTGATAGACGTTTAACAAAGATACTTTCACATGTTTTGGCTGTGAAGTGAATTGCTGACTGCCAAAAGCACAAGAAAAATGGCTAATTTCGGCCAGTTTACACA
Source organism: Acipenser ruthenus (assembly GCF_902713425.1). Lineage (NCBI taxonomy): Eukaryota > Metazoa > Chordata > Actinopteri > Acipenseriformes > Acipenseridae > Acipenser > Acipenser ruthenus. The sequence goes on from NC_081213.1 coordinate 27,687,097, forward strand.
AGAAAATACATCTTGATTTTGCTACAAGAATGATAACTTCTTGCTTTTTTTTTTTTTTTTTTGTGTGCCGCTGGTATTATATCACCATCCAGTATTCTACTGTATAACCTGCTCCTACTGCAAACCAGCCTCAGAGGATATAGTCATGGTTTTAAAGCAGAAGAAAACACTTTAAAAACTGTTCAAAAAGAAAAGATAAGGCAGTTTACAATGTGTGCTCTTCTTGGGTAAGTCTGTCCTTGCGGTGTGTAACAGAAGAAGCCGCAGAGATTAAAGCAGTCATAATAATGTATTTCTTTTTGATAGCTTGCTCTTACAGAATTGATGTCCATGCCAAAAGTGAGAGCGGGTTCCTCACACAACGCCCCAGGTGTTTTCAACAGCGCTTTGACAGATGTTTAAAGCTTTTGATTTGTGCCAAAATGTTACACCTGTTAATGTTAGAAATCTGGTAAGAAAAAAAAACGGGTGTATTTAATCCTTTGAAAATCTCCTTCATTGTCTGGATCTTAATAAACACTAAAACATACTGTTCCAGGCTCTCCAATGCTGTCACTATTCTCCTGAACACTAGCACTGGCATAATGAGCGCTTGTCTAAACACTCCATTCTCAGCTCTGCAGCGCTGTCATTACCAGCACCTTAATAATAATGAGCACTAGTCTACACACTCCATTCTCAGCTCTGCAGCGCTGTCATTACCAGCACCTTAATAATAATGAGCACTAGTCTACACACTCCATTCTCAGCTCTGCAGCGCTGTCATTACCAGCACCTTAATAATAATGAGCACTAGTCTACACACTCCATTCTCAGCTCTGCAGCGCTGTCATTACCAGCACCTTAATAATAATGTGCACTAGTCTACACACTCCATTCTCACTCCTGTCACCCTGCACCTTAATAACAACCAATAAAACACTCTCAGCTGCCTAGCACTGTCTGCCAGCGCTCTCATGACCCCTAATATGCGACGCCTAAATTAAACTAGAACCAAATTTGGACCACTGTTATGCCCAATAACAATTCAAACTCAGCGATTGTCAGCCCTCTCCCAGTGTCCCATGACCTGATCACAGTCTGAAATAGTTACAGTGCGGTGTTAGCTTTCCCCCCGAACAGGGCCGGGTGTCAGGTCAGGGGGGGGGGGGGGGGGGGGGGGGGCTGATTTACACGCATGGCTGGGGCTCTAGTGTTACCGCACCAAGCAGAGCTGTGACAGCACGAGGTGGAAACACAGCAGTGAAAGGCTCTTTGCAGTGTCCGGTCAGAAGCTGAGCCGGCGAGATCACACCCCCTCTGGGGTTTGCTCTGCCATCAGTGGAGAGGAGACCTCAATAAGCATATTGCAATACCCTGCAGAGTCGGGGCTCTGCTGTGCAAGCAACCCTAGATTCAGCAAGCAAAGGCATCAATAAATTAAACTGATAAACTAGGTAACCAGGACTCCGTTCCTGCTAGAGCTGGGTCGATCAAACTGCGCTGCTGTTGTTTTGAGTTTCAGGGACTGTGCAGCACAGTAGCATGGGACAGATCTGAATCAGACGTGCATTGACGATATGAGAAACAGCAGCAAGGGATTCGATCAGAGTGACACGACAGGGTTGCCTTGGTGCTGGTTTCAAACAAATAGCAAAATGCTTTTGACATGCAGGGGAGCTGCCAGTCCGATGTTGAAAAAGGACACCTTGTTTGACTCTTTAGTTTTTTACTATTCTGAGCTGCTTTAAAAGTTAACTGTGAAGCTTTCTTAACCCTTTCAGTCTCAACACTGTTTACAGTTCTGACAGGACTTTAAAGTCCCATTTATAAAAAAAAAAAAAGAATAATGTTTTGTCCTGTTCTCAAGTTCCTTTTTTAATTTCATAACTTCGCACTCTTCAGCTCGACACAAACATTATCACTGTGCACTGAAGACAAACCTTTAAACAAAGAAGGAGAGACACAGACAGAGGCAGTTTGTGGAGCTCTTTGACTAGTTCAAATTCGTTTTATTTCATAGTACTGAATAAATCTGGCTCCAGAGTAGACCTAACCATATTTAGTTAGCCTTCATGCTGGAGAAAGTGACAGGCGCCCCGAGCCTAGTATCAGAATAAATAATAATATTTCTTTCTGCAGGTCATTCCAGCCTGTAATGTTCCTGGATCGGATCATGTTATTGGGATGTGATTCAGCACAGAGCTTACATATCACATGGGGTTCATTATAGAAAGCTGTACATTGACTTACAAATTGGCAAACTTGAATTTAGAACATGGGAAATAACTTTGCGCTCATTGATGTAGAGGACAAGGTCCCTAAACATCTGTGAAGATGACCCTTTACCGTAACTGTTTCAGACAGGAAAATGCAGTCAATATTAAAACATTCATTCGTTACTGCAAGTGTCTACATTTGATTGATCGTTCTCTGGTTTGAGTTAACGTGAACGTTTTATTTTAACTGTGGATATTCCTGGATTTGTCATTTTTCCCCTCTGGAGTCTGTGCATGGAAAGTGTGTTCCCACCCCTCCCTGTTTGGAGTTTCATTATGAACTTGTTTTCAATATGACTGTTCCTTCAGACATCAGTACAGAATGTGGATTCTGTGACTCAGTCTGAAGAATGCCATGTGGGTCGGGCTCTTAAGAACCTGAAAGAAAGAATGTGAGCCAGCGTTGTCGCCTCCTTCAGTTTAGGACAGAACATTTGCAGTTCTGGGTGCAGTACGCAGTCTGTATTGTGAGAAGCAGACAAAACAAGGCATTGTGACCTCTATAAATGATTTGCTGCATAGATAAAACAACGATGCCCCTAGCAAGTACAGCACACTCCCATATTACAATGCTGTGCAAATAGTAGAAAAAACAAAAGCAATTCAACTCCATTTTGTAATGCATCGCACGTCTATATAAGTTTAAGGATTCATAACCCTTATAAAAGTTTACCACAGTATTCCATGCATTTACCATAGTTTCCTATGGTTTGCCATGTTTTTTAATATAATGCTTTACCTTGCCTTGCTATAATTTGCCATGCTTTCACTATGATTTAATACACTCTGCTATGCTTTTACTATGAAAAACTTTTATGAGAGAATTAATAATGCATCTATACATGTGTTATACATTATTATATTGGCTGGTCATTTATAATAATTCTGCAGTAACACAGTGTTACTAATAGCTAAGGAAATTTAAGAAAACGTGCAGCTAGTGTCATTAAACAGATATACTGTAGTAATAAACACTTATTTCAACCTCCTTTATTTACAGATGCTTGTGACAAGCGGGGTACTGGTCTGACATGTTGAATCCATTTCTTCTGGATGTTTGTATACAAATCCGTCACTTAGTAAAATTAGGATTGATGCCCCAGATCAGGGTCAGGATCTGAGGATAGATGGAGGTGCCTGTCGACACACACGCTTATATTTTTATAATATACTCTCAATGTAGGTTGTGCTGGTCTACTTTTGCATGTCACTGACCGTTTTGGATTTCAGCTGTGGCAGGGATGTATGCTACAGTACTGGCATACTTGCTATAGTGCAGTATATTTCCTGTTAATGGATGTTGGCTTTCCACACATATTGTGCTCAGAAGCACTGCCTTCTCTCAGTTACCGGCACCCAAGTCCTCTTCCCTCTTTGCTTTTTGATCATAACTAATTCCTTCCAGACTCCAGGAACAAACGCTCCACGATATCATGGCAATTCCTGATGTCAAGCCAACAGTAGACTCTGAATTGACTTTGATGCTGAGAAATTAAAACAGAGAAGCAGCAACGTCAAAACCACTAGGAACAAAACGGAAAACCCTAAAGCTGTTCAAAAAGTACCCCCGCTCTCTGTTTGCCTTGTGTCAATTCTACCGCAGCCTTTAGGGTTTTTTATCTATAATGTTAATCTATACAAAAAAAGAAGAAAAACCCAGTAGATCTTCAACACAAGAAACATACAGTAGGTGCATGAATAATGCTGTGTATAATGCTAATAAGAGGCAGGAGTATGGATTTTTAAAGACCTTTAATCAGTAATCTGCTAGCTCCTGCGTAGCATCCTGCCCACTTGCCAGCAATCTGTCTGCTCTTCTGCAGCGTCCTACTCTCTTGATCCTCAAATCTGCCGGCAAGCAGCACCCTACCCACACAGCAACCTGCTGACTGCTCACCAGCAATCTGCCACTAATCCACAAATACACCCCTCATTAAAAAAGAGAGGAAATACTGTTGTCGGCATTGTAAATTCAATGGAAAACGTTTAGACTGAAAGTCTTTGTCTGGGTTTTCAATGTTAAAATGGGTTTTGATTTGTATACTTACTGTATAGTATATCACTGGGTGATGTGGATTCCACCTCTGACTGGTAAAGTGTCCCATCAAGGGGAATATACTGTATGCTGATTTTGTGTTAGATATGAACTTCGCTTAATTTACATAATGAGGGAATAGGAGAATAGGACAGAGGATAAGAGAGAATTGTTGTAGGTCTGGTGATTCTTTAAGTGGGAAATATGTTCTGGCATAATGGGGTTATTTTGTTCACTGGGTAGGCGGGCCCAAGTCACTCATTGTTAAAACAGATGCCAGTCAACACATGGTGCAGCCATTAACACAGCCCTTTGGAGCACACCTCTGGGGAGACAGACCGGAGCACTTCAAATGGGCTCTTTCTGTTTCACTCTTTCCTTCCCGACAGTATCCCCACAGTATCATGGTCTCTCCCGAGCAGCTTTTCCTTTCATTGCATTTACATGCAAATCGGGTTTGTTGTTTGTATTCAGGAAGCAATATTCCAGCCATGCAAACCTGCTGTTTGGCAGCATTGTAGAGCATGGTGCTATTGTACAAAGCATTGTAGAGCATGGTGCTATTGTACAAAGCATTGTAGAGCATGGTGCTATTGTACAAAGCATTGTAGAACGTGGTGCTATTGTACAAAGCATTGTAGAGCATGGTACTATTGTACAAAGCATTGTAGAGCATGGTGCTATTGTACAAAGGATTGTAGAGCATGGTGCTATTGTACAAAGAGTATACATGAAATATTTGGATTCGATCTGGAATACAACAGAAAGACGGTATTGGGAATTCTCCCAAGTTAGGCCAAATGTTGTAACGCACTAAAAATAAACTGGCAGCAGCATCTAATGCACAATTTCATTCATGGAATCACTTCTGAGTCACATGTCTGGGCATGAGAGCTCTGTGTGTGTGTCACGCCCGGTCCTTCCAGATGTCCAGGAGAACATTGGCAATGTTCTAGGGCATGGTTTCCACAGGACTCCAATATGAACCCTAGAGACTACACTGCCCTAGGACAAGTACTGGGACACAGAAGGAACATATTAGCAAGCATTTACACAACTCATTGAATCTTATTACCCATTAACTTTAAACCAGAAGTAAACTACTTGAGTGCTCCAGATGCCCTGAGTTACTGTATATTTACTGAGCTCCTCCTTTTATAACGTTGCCATCGGAAGCCATAGTAAAGGGACCGTTATATTTCTGTTCTGCCTTATATCAAGAATGCAGCTTCTAGTGGAATTGCATGAAATTGGACAAATAGAAACCGGGTCAGCTGTATAAGCCATTGCATGACGAGTGAGAACTGCACTTAGCTAATTGGTAGGTTTGAAAAATTTTGGAAAATATGTTGAAGGGTATTAATATAGGGTAAAACTAAAGGAAAATAAGTGAAAAAAGGTGTCTGCCTCACTAAGTTTCTTAATGTTTTACAGATGTTTGATACAATTCTGATCGAGCTTTTTGAAGTTATGGGTATTAGTACAGATAAAGCATGACCAAAAACTGCAGCCAGGTGTGATCCTAACCCTCAGACACTCCAATGTCCAGACATCCTCGGTCTCTTAATGAAAGTGACAGACACCAAGATGCAGCTTGTTGTGAACAGCAAAACAACAGGGTATTTTTACCTATTGTAATATTGTGAATCGCCTTGTTTTTTTAAAAAAAAGGCCATCCTCTGGTTTCGTGATGCCGATATTCGCAGTTTTTAAACAGATGTCGCATTTACAAAAGATACAATCATTGCCAGAATTTTCTAAGCAGAAGCTCACGTCAGGATTTAAATTCTACAGGCTGCAGATTTTCGATAAAGTCACCATCTGTATAAAAGGATCCCATTTCCATAGCGGCTTCTTCTCTCTCAAGAATCCCTGTATGTTTGAGGTCAAAATATCTTGCTTCATTGTATCCTCCTGGATCTGTGAGTTTACAATGTACAGCTTCAAACACTAATGACCAGAATCAATTACACAAAAAAAGAGGTGTGTTATCCATAGTTAAGCAATCTAAACAATGCACATCATACAGTATCTGAAATCATAACAGTTATAGTACTTTGCCCCATTATAAAGTGTTGTCCAAACAAGGGGGATTTACCCTTCCCTGTGGAATCATTTAAACTCACGTCTACAGCTCACCTGACCCCCAACGCTCAACCACACTTGAGAGAGAGAGGCTGAGGGATGGCAATTTTTTGAAACCTTAGATATAAAACTCCTTATCGCAGACTAAAAGCACTGAAAGGAATGATCAGTCAAACCACGTCTGGTGAACTGGCGGTCCTCCCCCTGTGTGCTTATGTATCATGCATGCATTAATAGGAACTGCCTGGGCATGATGAACCCTTGTCCTGGTGATATTCAAACCTGAAAGAAAGCCAAGAGCTCAATGAGTAAGACATGGGCAAACTGGTCTACTGTTTAGAGTGGAGGACTCTGAGGTTAGAAGTCAGGGAAAGAGAGGCAGTGTGGTCTTAGTGGTTAGAGACACGAAACTTGTAGGCGGTGTGGTGTAGTGGGTAGAGCTGAGGGACTGGGAGGTAGTGTAGCCCAGTGGTTAGAGCTGGAGGACTTGGGGGGGGGGGGGGGGGGGGGGGGGGGGGGGCATTGTGGCAAACTGGTTAGAGCTGAGGGACTGGGTGGTGACTTAGTCCCTGACAGTTTTTTCCCACCCATCCTATGGGAGCACCAGAGCCAATGAGACACAATTGAAGATCTGCAACTTTGCACAACCAGGAAGTGAACCTACGCTGTCCTGACTGTATGACTCACCCCTGCACACCACACTGTTTAAGGTGGACTAGTCATACTGTTTTACGCAAGCAGTGATGCATACTTCTCAGAACATGAATCATAGGTTGCAAATAAAATTGAAATGCAAATCAAACATGACGGAGCTGCATTAACAGGTGCACTTTACCTACTTTACTTTAGAATATTAAACGATAAGCAATCACACACACACCTGAGTAGCGGTATCCCTGTGGTTTGACAGTTTCGAGTAAACGCTGATCATTTCAGTGCTTGGTTTGAGAACAGCTGGCACATTCACTTCAAGCTTTTCTTTTCTTTTCTTCTGTTAAAGGTTCATCCATTAAAAAGGTTTTCCAGATTTTGTTCAGCTCTGTCCTCTGGTAAGAGGTACTCAGAGATCTTAACTATTCCTAAGAGTCAGGGGGAGCAGGCTCTAACAGCTTCGGCCCGAGGACACAATCTGAATACTGGTCCCGAGCACACTGACAGGGGTAAGAAGCAGCTTCGCAGTGCCCCCCCTGGAGCAATCACATGCGCGGCATACTGTCCTCATCAGGTTACCCTGCCGGGGGCTGACAGGGGGCTCTGGTCAGTGTTAGGAAACCATCGCAGGAATCAAGGTGCTGCAAACCAGGTCCAAAACAACATGACAGAAAAAAACAGGTCCTGTGCCAAGGACTGAAATTATGGGGGAGGTTGAAGCAATTTTGCCATCACATTTAAGTAGCGTCACTCATTGAATCTTCCGTAATACTGAACTGAGACAAACTACAGCTCCTTCTCTTTGGAACTCGATTCCACATTAGTATCCAGAGCGCCAAGTCTGTCAGTAGTTTTTAAATCTAAGCTCAAAACATATCTCTTTGATTTGGCCCTTCACGAGCAAGCAGTTTGGAGCTCTTTTGGCTTGCTGTTTATTTTTTTGGAAAGTGTCCTGGGATGCACATGAAGGATGCTATTGGTACACGTTCAAGGAAACAAGCAATCCAAAAGCATTTTGTCCAAGATATTAATTTGCTAATGCTGCAATCAGACAATTTGTCGAAAAAGAATTTGAGATAATATACTTTATATATTTATATATGTCTGTGGGCCCTGGATTAGATTTCAGGACATGAATAGACTTGTAATTACCTTGTGATAACTGGCTAATTACCAATGATCCCTCTTCGTACATGGTAACTACTATGAATTAACATGGCAATGGGCTTGTGAACTACATCTTGTTACTCGATGTACAGACATGGTTACAACCACGGCACGGGACATTTACAGGTAATTACACACGTATTCCACTACCAGTTGGTAGTTGCAATCGGTAGTTACTGAGCTATTACCTCGTTTTTACAAGGTTGTATATGCCCTGTAATTAAAGGTGCTACCAGTATCGTTTCAAATTCACAAAACTGTTCTAGACTGTAGTTGGTTTGACAGCAGAACAATAGACTTCACTCAAAGGGCTGCGTCTGGATGATTGCCCAAAACAACAAAGTCAGCAAAGTGCTGGTGCTTTGGTAATCTGCACAGTAACTATGTGGTTAATCCCTAGATCCTGTTCCCTGCGGTACTGCACAGTGTGTGCTTCTGACTTCATCTCATTCCTGGCTTGCGCGTGGCTTCACAGTCTTGACAGTGAAATATTACTGCATATATTTCAGGGCTATTGATGTTACTACCTCCACTGAGCAGACCGCAGTCCCAACTTCCACTCCATTCTAAATGGACTCTCTCTCCATCCCTGCTTGTAAACGGTACTGGTCTCTTTCATTCAACCCTCATCGGGAAAACAAAGCCATTCAATCCAGACCCGCATCTGCTCTGCAGGCTTCAGTCTCCAGTGCTGTCACTTCCTTTCCTGACCCTTCACAGGGACTGCATGTCTCCCTTCCTTTGGTCAGGCTAACACACAGACAAACTGCCTCACGGGTGCATTCTGTCCTCAGTGCTTCCAGGTCCCTAATCTATTAAACTCTTAAAAGTTCAGGACCAAAACACGTCTATAAACCTAACTGCCAGACTCCACCGCATATGGAACCAATAAGGGGCAGACGTTGGAAGTGGAACTGTGTTTGCTCTTTACGGCACCAACGAGCAGGGATAAGAAACCTCCCAAATACAGAACCTGCTTCTCTGAAGAATCCTGGCAGGCAGGCAGGAGGTGCCAATCTGAGTCAGACCACCTAGGTTCTGGGAATCTCTCTGGGTATACGTCATGGGCTTTGGTGCAGAGTTACTTAGACTGTGCGAGTCTGGCTGGGGTCCAGGTGCGAGCCTGTCTGTCCAGACTCCCTCTGACAGTATCAGGTTCGCCATCACTTCCAAGCCACATCCCCCAGACTGAGCTAAACTAGGCTGATCTGCCCTACTTTCCCTGCAGCCGCTTTGGTACTAAAAAAATAATACCATTTAAAGTGCATACCCACATGCATAGATGTCAGGCTGCTTCAGGAAAACTAAAGATGTAATGCTGTGCATCAGGAAACCTTTTACAAAACAGCTGCCAGGATCCCTCAAGCATGTATATACTGTGCAGTAAAAACTCGCTTTGTGACCTGCATCATATGAAGCTGACCATCAAGAGAGTTCTCTTTTAAGAGCTGCTTGGAATAGAGTGATTCCATCACACATTTCTGTGCATGTGCACTTCAGGTATGTTACTGTGCACCACACAAGGAAAACCCCTAAGGCAGTAGTGATTCACTTCAGCGTGTAATTGTTTACACTAAAAGCATGGTAAGCTTCATAGCTACTGGACTAATTAACTGTGGCAAACTTCATTTTTTAAAAATTAAATAAGTTCCCACAGAACAAACTTGCTGCTGTGAGCTAGTGTTCAGTCGCCAGTGGAAGCTGGGAGGCGAGGGGATTGGGGGCTGGGGGAATTAGCGTGAAATAATGCCTGTTCTTAATTCCCTTTAGGGTAGATTTTAGAAGAGAAATGGACCACCTGTAGGGTACTCATTGATAGCAGTTAATAGGTTACACAATGATAGCAGTTCATTATGCAGTGACACGTGTAAACAATGCCGTGGTAGCAGCCGCTGGTAAAAAGGTCAGGTTTTAATTACCAGCGGATTGCGTGAACGTTGCATTTGCATCGTCACTCTGTCATTCCACACCCCTTACAGTGTGGTTTACAGAGCGGTCGTGCGTTGTCCACTTTGTAATGCGTGCCCTGCTGGCTTTTAAAACTGTTGTGCGTTTCTTCACACACTGCTGCCCTTCACAGGCTCGTAATCTCCCTTCTCTCTTTCACCACAGAGCTGTAATCCTGCGTTCCTTTCATTCCCTGCATTGTGAGGCTCTGTTGCTTTTGCTCTTGCCCTTGTATTACCTGGTTAAACAGATTTCTCACATTGAAGAGATACTCATGTCTTTTTTCTTATAAAGACATTATCGGAAGCATCCCATGGTTAAAAACATAGCAACGCATTGTAAAATCACAATGAAAGTCGAGATGGCAAACGTAAGACTGATGATAGTAGCCGAAAAGTTTCTGTAACTGCTTTTAATGTAAAAAAACAAAGTGGTGGGTCAGTGCTCATGTCACAGTAACAGGCAGGGAAGTACGAAGATGGCAGCAACACGTAGGGAACTGCCTCTGCAATAAATGTCTTGAGGCAAAGGGGCAGCACATCATTTATGAGTTTTCTTTGTTTGACAGGAGCTTTGTGGTCACGAACTCCTGATAAGACTAGCGTCTCTGCCTGGTCACAATAAGCTCAATTGTCAGTCTTTTGCTTTATCAACTAGGAGAGTAGGTACAAAATAATCTACATTAATCACAGGGTGCCTTTTTAAAGGGCTAGCAATGCACTGAAGCTGTGTATATTCATTTACTCTGCCTAGCCGCGGAGAAGGAAGGCCCCCCTCCTGAACTCAGGCTCAGCCACTGGGTCCTGCCCTAGTTTCTGCCTCGCCTTCTGCAAACAGAAACCCTGTTTGATCAGCTCCCTGCTCTCTGCATGAAGCAGACGTTGTGCCTGCTCTCTGAACCGTGGAGGAAACACAGTATATGAAATCAGCCCCGACCTACCTCGATGGTGCACCTGCCTGCCACAGGGTTTGCTGGCAAGCCCTGATTGTTATGGGTGAGCAGTCCTGGGGAGCCGTTTCCATTATCCACAGCCCTGCAAGTAAATACAGGCCGTGCTGCTGTATCACCTGTCCCAATCGAACTGTAATCCTGCTTTTAAACAGGCCAGCCTTCCAGACGTTTCCCAGTCTGATCCTGTCTGTCTGATGGTCTGTCTACAGGGCAGGTACCACCAATCAATGACAATTAACCTTTGCATTTTTAAATAAAAAACATCAATGAATGGATTTATTTACTACCCACCGATAAATACTTCTTAAAGGCTATTACGAGTATCAGCACACCCGTGCTGAATTTGCAGTTAAGAACTCTGTTGAATGAGTTATAGGATATTGCTGGCATGCAAAGCACATTTAATAAAGTACTGAGATACAGTGCAATCCACGGCTAAGAGCTCGCTTCACAAAAACAGACCTGTAGTTTTAAAATATGTATGCTACTAGCAGCATACGATAAGGCTTGGCAGTTTGGGGAGAGGAAAAAAATCTGAAATATTTTTGTCTGTGTGCCAGTTACACTTTAACAGATGGAGATATTTTTTTTTGTATTTGCCACGTAATGTCCACATGTAGAACTGCCTACAGCACCAGTACTAGCATGCATGGTGTTTGTCAGAACTACCTACAGCACCAGTACTAGCATGCATGGTGTTTGTCAGAACTACCTACAGTACCAGTACTAGCATGCATGGTGTTTGTCAGAACTACCTACAGCACCAGTACTAGCATGCATGGTGTTTGTCAGAACACTGACCCAGACAAAGTGCTCCACACTTCTGCTTGTAGAGTGTATGTCCCATGCCTGGCTTTGCAGCTAGTAAATATCTACCTTCAATTGCAAATCTCCTATACCATGCTATTACTGTTCTTTACTTTGCAAGTTTGCATACAATAATACCTATGCATCAGGCTTGTCTTATTGTATTGTATAGTATTTTACCTGCACTGGTATTCAGGTGCATTTACTTCTGGATTTTGTGCAAGTATTGCTATCCCCCCATAGACAAGAGCACTACAAGGTGTTTTTAACACAGTGTATTTTGTAGGTTATTATGTTTTTAATAACAGCTTTATTTAATCATTAGTGTAATAGTCCTACAAGGACCCCCTTGTAAATGCATCAGCATTAGCCCCTGAACTGTCTTGTTGCTTCTGGGAGATTAGGTTGCAGTACAAAAGTATATCACTGTTACTGTACCTCTATATAAAAAGACAGATGCTGCGCACCTGGACAAGTCAAAGCTTGTATAATGGACTGGCTGAAACTGTTTAGGTAAGATATGCTGCTGCAAGAGCTACACTTAACAGCTTCAGGCTGACTGACAGAATGTCAGTGTTTTCAACATACAGCATGGATAAAATCAGAAGAACAGTGGTGATGGGTGATTTAGAAAGCAATACGAAATATAAGCATGTACAAAACTATCTCAGATATTTTGTTGCATTTTTACTAACCTTTCAGCATTCTTCTGTTCTCCTCTCCCTCTCTCAATTCTCACTTTCACTGTCTGCTTCAGCCTCCTATGTCCCCTGCACCATTCTCCTCTCCTTCTCCCTCTATCCCTGCCCTCTCTCCCTCTCAAGCCTGGCTAACCTCACCTGCCCCCTTGAACAGTGATGCCCATCAGATACCCATCATGCTCGGTGTACTCAAGGTCTTTCTGGTGTTTTAAGAATTTAAAACGCTGTAATTAAGTTCCACTCTTCATATCAAAGGACCACTGAAAATACAAAAACAGCAGAAAGAAAAGGAGAATGTCAAAGCCACATCCACTGTATTTGCATGTATTTGTGCTTGTCTTCACTCACCTTGATATTGTGATGTCATCACCACAGAGTATGAGCTGTACATCATGAGTGGTTCAGTTATGGCAAGATAACTGGACTGCATGATTAAAGTCCCCCTGTTTACCTTTTAAATACTGTTTTATTTAAACTGTATTAAGTTTCCTGAAAAGCTGGTATAAAGGGGTTTACAGTGACAGATGCTTTGCTGTCAGCTTGATTTATGTTGAGGTGTTTGTGTCCCAGGGCGCTTACTTTCCTGTAATAAAATACTGCAACTTTAACTAAATAGATACATTAAAAAAATAAACAAGCAGACAAACAAATGATACATTTGTTTTTCTTTTTGGAGCAAATTAACAGTTCCGAAAGTGAAATGCGATACTCTTTCTGATGGTTACATTATGTACAAAAGAACACGCTGGCCCCAGCTCTGAATACAGCATGACTCTATCCACTCTATCCACATGCCCTCGAGCTCCTCAACAAACAGCTGTGTGAGAGACGTCTGATGAAATCCAGCTTAGCAAAGCGCAGGGCACGCACCCCACCAGTATAGTGCCCCGATTGTGGATGATGATGCCAGCAGCATTCAGTTACCATCAATTCAAAAGTCACTGTCTACATCTATTGCCGATTTTAAAGTGTGCATTTATTAATAAAAAGTGTGGTCGCGTTTTAGATTACAGGGCACTGATAGCAAAATAATTACATTGTAATAACTGGGTGATAAATGCATTGTAGAACCATGGTAGACTGCAAAATTACCATCAAATATACCATGCTAAGCATGTATAAGGCATTCTTCATGGGTACAGCACCTGATTTCTTAAATGCAGCAATCAATCTCTCAAACAAACACTTAATGCTACAGAAGCAAAATGAGGGTTGCAAAATGTCCTTGGGTTTTTGCAACATTAACTTAAGAAACCGCACACACCTCACAGATATGCTGAAGAACAAGCAGCCCCTGACTGTTAAAAACAGCACAATAGATGTTTCTAAAGAAATTACAGCTTGAGCCTTTTAAGTAATTAAAACCTCATGTCTGGGTTGAAAAATCCTGAGAGACTTCAAGCAAGGCCGGCCGATCAAGGCTCTGTTCGGTTTGGCTGACCTCCTGCGTGTGAGTTCACATCTCTTCTGTTACGGCTTGAGTTGCAGTGGCTTGTCCTACAGAATCGACAGCTTCCCATATTGCATAACCGGCCCCCATGATCAATAGAATGGAGAAGGATTTTGGTTCAGGATCTGGTCTGGTTGATCTCAGTCTAGAGATTGCAATGCCAAGGGGTTCAAGGTGGCACAGTGTGTTATGCCTCTCGAACCTGGATTCAAATTCAGTTTAGATCCAATAAAACAGAAAGGTAATCAGTAAGAGGAGGTACACTATAAGATGGTATTAAAATGATAATAGCAGAAGAACTGCTTATGCATGGTAGCTACTATTGAAATAAGTGTGTAATAACATGGGAAACTGTTATTATACACTTATTTAACTGTGTCTGATGTTACCAGTGAAGAGGTAGGAAGGGTTTGGTCTCCCACAGTAGACTGGAAAGAATTCCCAGAACGAAAGAATGTTATAAAATCCACCGCGTCTTTGCGATACCAAATCCCTGGATTTAAATTCCACTAATCCTACTTAAGGTTGTTCCAAACCAAGTCTTGGCTGGACTTTGTGTGGGTAGTTTTAGGTTTTAGAAATGTGTTGCTGGAAGTTCAGAAGTGTATCAGGAGCACAAGACAGACAGAGGCATGTTCCGGTTAACTTGACAACATGCGAGAACGAGCAGAACCCATCAGAGCACAAGCAAAATTGCTCATTCTACTTTACAACATCCAGCCAAAAACTTATGTTAGCAGATTTAACAACATAGCACAAGCCAACATTTTTTCTTTCTAAACCTGATTTTGTGTCGGTCTGGCACAATCATTTAGCTGTTTTAATCTCTTTATGTCCTGAATCATCTGTCCCAGATACCTCTTGCTCAGGGGTGACCAACGTTGGACCTTCTAGTCCTGGTCTATGTTCCAACCCTGTTCTAAAATATTTAATTGAACCCACTAAACCTCCGTCCAGCCCCTAAAGTAGCTTGTTATTTAAATTTGCTCTCTAGGAACGTGGTTGAACACCCCTGTTCTTGCGTGTTCCATTGCTTCATTAATATAACAGTATACAATAACACTGGTCCCTGCAACTGCTGCAGTACATACTTGTAAAAGGTATTTCATTGCTCAGATTCCATCTGCTGAGACCTGGAAATGTGCTTGCAGTACTGTTGCAATTGTGTCCTGTACTATCTTTGGATTTGCTTTGTTCCTGAAGAACCTTCCATGAATAAGACTTTTAAGAAGAAAACGATAAATGATTAACACAAGATATAACACAAGGTATTAGATGGGTACAACTTTTGCAGTATTCCCAATATGCAATTTCAATAACTAGTTCTTCTCTTATCAAGAGACCAAGCTCTTATCACAGGTTTAACTTGTATATGATTGTGAGAGTAACTGGCAAACATCAGACTCATGGCTTACAAACTGCGAAAAAAGGTGCGTTTGTGACAGCACTGTGTTTCTGCGCAGTGAGGAAGAACAGAGTGAGAGCTCTATCCATCTGTTATCACCACATCTCCATGCCTTTCTAGACTGTTAGCAACTCTCATCTATTCAGCATCTCTAGTACCCAGGCAATGCAGCAACAGCTGTTTGCATTTAATAACAAACAGGGAAGAAATGTATAAAAATTGGCATCGGATGACTGTCACACATGCTTCTGTACCTTCAGAAAGCAGAACCGACTTTCCGAGCAGCAATTTGGGACTAGCAACAAAAACAGAGGACTAAACTCACCGAGGGCCAGCAAAGTGTTATCCAAGCACTCAATCATTATTTCTATTGCCTTCGGAACACCTTCATTTTGAACGCAGTATCGGCACTGCGTAGAAACATAGAAAAAAGGTAACATGGTTTTAGTAGGTTTCTTTATTTAGACAGAAGCCATATGATATTAAGAAGACCAAATAATTCTGTTCTGTTTTTAGTCAAAAAAGAAATCTGTGACAATACAGTGTGTGTGGTCGTACGCACTGCAGCCTTTACTGTAATTAAACTGTAAGAGAGCTATGACAATAATAGCTTAAATTACCATTGCTACAGCAAGAAATCTCTGCATTGTGTGTTCCAGTTCCCACAACATTGTGTGCTCTAGTTCCCAGAGAGACAGATACTGTAATTCCTGTTTCTAACAAACCAAGAAAAGAAAAATGACTGAAGCCAAGAGATGTCATTACCTCAGCTCACAGTTTACTGATCCTGGAGAGGAGTCAAGACTGGCAGTTTCTCAGGGTGCTCAGGCGTATGTGAAACATGAATTCAAACAATCTCTTAAAGCCATGACGAGGCAGGGTGGGCTCCCCCACACAGCTCCTGGGAACGAGGATGGGCCAGGGCTGCGGGAGATCAGGGGAGCACTTGAGAGAACTTCTGTGAGTTTCAACGGAACACCATCCCAATAGAGATGTTGCTATAGAATACTTTTCGCTCTAGAAGTCTTTCTCAAAATTAAAAATAGCTGAGTGCGAGCTTGTCTGGAAAATTGAAATATGAAATGTGACACCACAATATTTGCAGTACTCTCATCTCGCTTGGTTAAAGTTATGGAATAAAAATGTAATTTTGTTATTGTCAGTGTTCTCATCTCCTGTCCTGTTGAGTGGTTCTGCTCTATCAACCTCAACCTCTGAACAATGAGAGAGCTTTAGACTCCAGCAGGGACCGGCCGCAGCCTGGGGCTGGGACAGACATTGCGGCTGCCAAAAAGGGGCATCTTTGTCTGCTCTCCGTGGTTAGGATCAAACCCCTGGATAGGATACGTCCAGGAGTGTTAATGGCCACACAATGGAACGGCTGGACAGTGAGCTTTGAGAAACCCTTTCACACATGGAACTCCTCCATAGAGATAGATGTTTTTATAACTTTATATAAAGAGCCAGCATCACGTCCATACAAGTTATAACAATACCTGTAGGTTGTATTGGACTTTGCTGTGCTGTTTCCTATCGTCTTAGTTCACTTGCAATAACTTTCAGTACCTCTATGGAGTTATGAACTGCTTCTGGCCAACTCTGATCTATCCAGCGTGGATTATATCAAAGCTGTGTTTGTGTCTGGTCTAACTAGCCAGTCTCCACTGATGGGCTGACACGTGGAGAGATTCTAACCTAGAATGTATGGCAAAGAATTTTTTTTATGCAGTTACTTTTCAGGTCAAAATACACCGAGCACAGACCCATTTAATAAGCATAGATGGCCTTTCACTAATATGATTTAGTTACTTGCTCCCTTTTTTTTGATAAACATTTGTCTTAGTGTTCTTTTTACTCCACAAAGCGCTGTATCAACAACACTGCGGTTTAAGGGAACAACGTCGAGAAACCCCTCGGAGCGTTTGTGAACATGACTGAACCGTACGGATATTCATCAAGAAGACATGACAAACCAGTGGAAGTCTCTTCAAACTGTTGCTTTTGTTTTAACAAGTCGCCCGTCTACTCAGCACCTGGGGAAAGCTTCTTCCAAGCTGGAGCAAGCCGATCACTTCACATGTGGAAAATCTGACAGGAGAAAAACACCATAAAAAGAAATCAATCAAATGAAGTCATACAGAATATCTTGCATGGGAAGGGCCATGATGCCACCTGTTTGTAGCACACTGGAATATGGCAGGGTGAGGGAATTATTTAGTCTTGCCCTACAGCTCCCTCCAGTAATTCATTCAGCTAAATCCCGTGTCGGAGAGGAATTCTAACTACCCAGAATACTGTATTTCCTCATTCCAGAAAGACATTCTGTCTCTATGCCCTATATATTATATACAGGTTTTTCAATTTTCTGTGTTTATATTTACACACAATGTATAGGCCCATGCAGCATGTTGCATGACGATACAATACTGTAGTGGTCATTCTGATACATGTAAATAAGCAGTTCTTGTCCTGGCTGTGCAAACTTACCGGTCTTTGCTGGAGATTCCAGAGGAAGCCTCACATTGGGACAAAACCGTCAAGAACTGTTTCTCCATCTGCTCCCGAGTCCTTGGGTGTAAAAGAGGAAACTGGCTTGATCGTAGGATCGGAGGATCGGAGGACACCCACTGAACCTTTCTTGAGCTGTGTGAGGAACCGCTGTGCCGAGGGAACATAATTGGATAAGTGGGGAGAAAATCAGGGGTAAAATATCAAATGAAATAAAATAAATAAATAAATATATGACTGACTCCTCGCTTATACCCCAGAACAGGGTTATCCTCCTACACAAGTGCATGTTGGGATGTGCCTTGAATGAGCAGCACCTTTGGTCACTGCAGATTAATTCACGTTTCATTTTTAATTTTTATCTCTTTTGAACATAGAATCGTTACTCCTTTGCTGTCTTCCTGTTCCTTCTTATCTTTTTAAATCATCTCTCAGAGTCTTTACCTCCCTGGGCTCAGCTGCCACTCATGAGCCTGCAGCCAGAAACGAAGTCAGGTCCAGACTCGTTGCTGAAAACAGACACCCTTTCTGACACTCTTATTAAAGCCAGTGCTTGTTGTCCTTTCTAACTTGATTTAGAGTTTGACAAGAGGAGTGATTACACAAGAGCTGGGGCGCTTGTGCAGAGGATTTTTTAGGATTTGTTAGTGCAGTAATTAGAGATGTACAGAAAAGAGCCTCAATGCTGTGGCTAAAGTCATTTACCCTTTAAGACCTTAATACCTTCTAATATTTTAATATATATATATATTAAGAGAGAATCTTAACCTTCATCTTATATATATTTCTGGGGCCATTTTGTGTTGATTAAAGCTTGTCTTTTTAAAACTTTGTTGGCACAATTTGTTGTGTTTTTTTTTTTTTTTTTACTTGTGTGTGCATGCATCTTAAAATGTTCCTTACGAGTACAGTTGTACCCCAGACACTTTTGATTACTAGGAATGAAACAATTAAAAAAAAAAAAAACTGTTGTGGAACTATTTTGGAATGTCAGCAATTTACTCGGAATCAAAACAGAATTCTGACATGTTCTGGATTCCTACGGTATAGCTCCATAATTGATTGTCAAACCATGTGACTTGTATTTTGTATTTGTTGAATTGGTTTCAACTCGTTAATGGACAAATAAAGACAAATGCTACAGCAAAGATAAACAATGAAACTGCTTGTTAGCATCATTACAGAAATAAAACTGGACCAGCTTGTAAGATCTGAATCTTCATTCAAACCTATGGTCTAACTATTATGCAAAGACACAGATACCCCATGATATAAGATGTGTGCAGGATGCAGAACTATAACACAAGATAGAATACAAAGGGAAAATCGTGCACATGGGTTTGCTGTAATGTAGGGGATTGGCAACTCCAGCTCCAAGAGGTACTCTAGTCCAGGTCTTTGTACTAAGCGCATCCTCAATTATTTCGCCACCAGCAAGGTCTTGAAGTGGTAATTATTTAATGATACCTCTTCAAACCTGGAGCAGGCTGGTCCCCACAGACCGGAGTTAACGCTATTGTTCTGAAGAGCCTGGCTGTATATCTCAGGTCACCTCTCAGTGTGCTGCAGTATCAAACATAGCAGCTCTGTCTTTTTAAAATGGAATGACATTTCCCATTCTAGACCTTATCAAGGCACCCCCTGGCATGGTGTCAACAACTGGAGCAGAAACTGGACCGGAGCTGTCAGATCCACACCGCTGCAAGAGGCCTCGTCTTTCATTTAGTCAGGGTTCATTCATTCAGTAGCGCAGTATGTTGCATTTTTGATTTTGCTTAAAAAAAAACAAGTTAATAAATTATGTTTTCATAATGGCATTGCTGTGCATAACCATCATAAGTCTAATAGTCTAAAGGTTTCTCAAATAATTTAGATTTTTTAAATTTTTTTTATAGAATTCCCAAACAGCCTTGGTTAATTCTCTGCTCCAGCATCCCATTGACAGCATTCTCTTACTGATACAAGTTACTGAAAACCTTCACCATGCAAAGTTACTATTCCAGAACCCAAGGAGGGGTTTGACCCCAGGAAGCAGAAGCAGTGAAAAGGTCCTAAGGGGAGGTTTATGGAGACTGATGGAGGCACATACAGAGGGGTAGATAAAGACAAAGATAGGTGAATAGATTTGGGCATGCTAACAAGGAACAGAAAAAGCCTTCAGCATGTGGTATCCCATCCAAGAACTCTTCAGACAGCCCAGCTTTGCTCTCACATCGCACAAGATCAAGCTGATTCTGTGAGGTATGGCGGGAGGCAACTGCTTATTGCCTCTTGGACTGAACGACTTGTAACCTGACCCTCTTTCTGCCTCGCGTGCTTATCAGATTGATCTTTCATCAATGTATAAAAAAAACACAAGAGGGTGAAATTAAAACCAAAAAACAGAAATCTGAAAGGGAGATCTCTTCATGTGTCCAGGACCAGATGAAAATTTAAAAAAGAGAAAGAGAACAAACAATACACCATGCATGCTTCAAAAGGAGTAGTGGAACAATTCAAGCGTGGAGTGCTGGCACTGCAGTGTGGAGTGTTCCAGAGCTGTGAGTGAGTTTCTGCAGCAAATGTTTTGCAGATTTTTAGAACGTATCTCTACAGCCCTGAGGATATTGCTCGATTTCAAAATCTGCATTGTAGTTTCTATCACTTAACCATTTTATCAGCGTGCTTTTACTGTGGTTTACCATAGTTACTTTATGATTCAGCATCATCAACATGGCTAGGCAACCTTTTCCATACCCTCAGTAATCTCAGTGAAAGGTGTTTTCTACTCTCTGGCTCCTCTCTATCACTACTTCATTTGTAACTGTGTGTGTCTTCTGGTCCTGGTTTCTGTGTTTCCCGTACAGTATTGGTTGACATTGTCGCCTACATAACCCTGCCAGGTACAATGGTTCTTTAAATTGTTGAAAAAAATGAAATTCATGTGTTTTTAAAAGACTGTTTTCCAAGATGAAATAAAGCAAGCTTTTTTTTCTTTCTTTTTTTAAAGTCTGTTTTCTCACGACCCAGCAGGTGTTTCAATTAGGCAGTGAAGAGGCAAGAATAAATAAAACAGGGAAGAATGAGGTTCAAATACTAAACAGAGCAGCGGCATGACTTTCAATTACTTTGTCCTGGTCTTTCAGAAAATCCAGCGATTTTATTTTAAACCAACATAATGAAAATAAGGCTTGAAATATAAATTATAAAAAAAACACACATACAGAAAGAGTTAGGAGTTAGCTGCGATGCTGGAATGAGCTTTCCTTCCCCAGGAAAACATTTGACTATCAATTTGGAAGCTGCCGGTGCCAAGGCATGCTTTGAAAAGTTTGGTGATACAGGCTGCCAAGTCAGCCAGATGTGGCTCAAAGAACAGCATATTGATGCCGTTCTTTTTATTTTTTCTGGCATCCACAACGGACAGCATGTGGACACAGCCGAGGGGTCCACTTGGTTGCCAAGCAACGACCATGATGGCATGCTAAAAAATCTTCAGTGTTATTTATCTTAGAGGTGGCTCAACCGGACATCACATTGATTGAGTGTGATGTCAAGCTGGCCGATACAATCAAACACTCAATTGGCTTATCAAGGCTTGAATTCCCTTGCTGCCTCCAAATGTATTCAGTGGCTTAACACAACAAAGAAACCCGTCTAAGTGAGTCTGAAGAAGCCGACACAATCCTGTCAATCTCACCCAAGCGGTAAAGAGTAATAATGCCAGCCAGCGGGGTTCCTAGGATTTTCATACTGCGACGCCCCTACAATCCCCCATCCCGCCACTCCGCAAACAGTAATTTCAAAACACTTTATTGAACACATTGTAGAGACTCAATAGATTACTGGACACCTAACAATAAAGAGAGAGGGTCTACTGCGGTTGCAAACTTTCTAATCCAGTTTCGTACAGCTTGCAAAACATTTCCAGAGAGCTGAGGTTTCATACAAGCGTGCTCATCGGTTTCAAAGAATAATAGTTTATAAAACTGAAACGAATCTCAGATATGCAGGGAGGTTCCTTTGCCAAAGTTAAACTGCTGACAGAGGCCGTGCAGTTGGCTAGCTTCTGGTGATTTGTTATTATTATTATTATTATTATTATTATTATTATTATTATTATTATTATTATTATTATTATTATTATTATTATTTATTTCTTAGCAGACGCCCTTGTCCAGAGCGACTTATAATTGGTACAAGATATCACATTATTTTTTACATAGTTGCCCATTTATACAGTTGGGTTTTTACTGGAGCAATCTAGGTAAAGTACCTTGCTCAAAGGTACAGCAGCAGTGTCCCCCACCTGGGACTGAACCAACAACCCTCCGGTCAAGAGTCCAGAGCCCTGACCACTACTCCACACTGCTTCCCTCCCTCGTGTCCTGGTTTGCTCTGGAGAGATTGAGAAATCACATGGACAGGACTGCCTTGGAATGCCCACATGACAGACTCCTACTTCCCGTTTCAAATAATGAAAGGGCCTTTGATGTGAGTGCTCTCCGGCTCCCGGGTCTGGCCTGCAGTCACTCTTTCTCCAGTTAGGACTGGACTGCATGTGAAGTGAGGAATCTCATCCTGCTGGTTTTGTGTTGCCTCCTTGTGCCAATGCAATGAGAAACCTTAACATGCCATACCAGTGTGTAAGGAAACAAAAATGATTGCCTTAGTGCCTGGACAAATATCTGAACAGGCACTGCTTGACATGTATCCGAAGGGGCAAGGAATGCAGAACTTGGTACAGGTGGTTCTTTGCATACAATGTTAACAGATTAAGGACATTTGATCCAGTTACTGGTAACTAATTTAGCTTCACAAATCAGACTGTCAAAACACATTTAATTCTTCGATGGAGCTTGGACTACCAGGTGTGGCAGATGGAGCACTGGAACCCCTGCTCAGAAAGGGATTGTTCTGTAAGGAACAGGAATTCATAATCCACTGTTCCACGGGAGGTGGGGAGGTGGGGGCTTCACCCATCTGCAGCTGCCACGGTGCAATAACATTTGGTTTCTGGAGAAGTGCAGCGCTGGTACACAGTGCATTAGCGGGACATCTGTTTCCAGGCGGATATAATTACAGCCCTGACATTAACGCCAACTTAACTCGGTGCATCACGGATACCCATTTGCACACAACATGCTGCACGTTTATTAGGTAATTACACTCTTTAAGCCGAAACAGCCTGTGAGATTGACAAGATTTGGAAGGTCTTAATGAGTGAAGAGCACCGCTCAAAGTCACTTTGTTGTTTGAAGCGATATTTCTGCATTTTCATTTCATTTACAGGATAGTTTGGTATTGCATTTTCCGCAACAAAGCAGCAAACAGTAGAGAAACAACAAGCTCATTATAAAAATGACCTCATCTTTTCAAAGCACTCACGCAGCTCTATCAGATGAAATCACGTTGCCTCATTACAGGTCGTGCCCGAGTTCTGAACCCTACAGTCCTGCCAAGTCTGCAGATCCGGTTCTAAACCACAATACTTCAGACTGCTGATCCAGAGACAGACCCCCCCCCCCACACACACTGACATCCAAGTGAAAAACCAAGCATTCCACCCCAGCCCACCACCACACATTGAGCACAACACAGCCATTCAAGCACAGGCTGCCCTTTGCAAAGCCTGCGTGGACACAATGACCTTCCCTTGTTGTGGAAGGAATTCGGTGGACAGACTTGAATGTCACAGACTCACAGGACACACACTGACCCTGAATGGCTGAGTCTGTTATTCTGGATGAAAACACTGTCTAACCCTCTCTCCAGCTCCATCCTCACCAAGGGCCTTTACGAAAAAAAAACAAAAAAACACAACAGGTGCCACTACATTGTGTCTCCATAGCAGTTACTTTGTAAATACACGTGTGCTTAAATATTGAATGTTATTATGCATAGTTCAAATCTTTCTGCACGATATATGTAAGTACAGAAGTGTAGAAAGGGGTTATATCGTGCACAAATATTTCCAAATAAATGTAACCGATAATGCATGTAGGATATCACACTCCCAATCCAGACCATCACTCCACACATAGTGATCTATACATTACAGACATGTGGTAGTCTGGCTCTG
This sequence comes from Acipenser ruthenus, assembly GCF_902713425.1. Taxonomy (NCBI): domain Eukaryota; kingdom Metazoa; phylum Chordata; class Actinopteri; order Acipenseriformes; family Acipenseridae; genus Acipenser; species Acipenser ruthenus. The sequence continues at coordinate 27,711,124 of NC_081213.1, forward strand.
CAGATGGAAAATACTACAAACTGTTTCGCTCCATATTCTGTAACTGAAACATGAAATACAACATTAAACAGGACATCTTAACTTTATCGATCTGGGTTTTATCAATTACAGTCTGTCCCATATACAGTACGTTGTGAATCGAGTGAATGTTTTTCAAGAACTGCACCAGCAGCACGCTGTGTGAATCACGGTTCAGACAGATATACTGATGGCTCCCTATTGTACATTGTTCAGAAGTTCACAGCCAGCTCCAGCATTTTGTTTTTCCCCCTCCAGCACAGTTTCAGTACAATAGCAGCATTTATAAACGGCACTGAAGATTCAAAGATGCAACAGCTTGCAAACAAAAACGGGCTGTCTATAAACATCAGAAAGCTGTTCTAAGTGTGTTTGTTACAACTGAGAAACAATGTGGGCTGTTATTGTAATATCACCGGTCCTGCTCTGGATTAATACAGTTCCATACTGCTTCATTTCTGCACAGTTCAATGCATTCTGTTTCATACTTAAGCCATCTACACCTACAATCTTCAGACTTGAGCCATTAAAAGGCCATTCAAACTAGCCGTTAAAAGACACACATTACATCTTCAGAATAGCTGGTTAATTGAGTATTCACGCAATGTCAGTACGGGTATTGAAAATACAACGTCCAGGGAAGAAGAGACCAACAAGTTTTACACAGGAACTGACCCTTCTGTTTATATCTGTGCCGCCTCATTTAACTGGAACAAATAGTCAGGGAGCTCTACAACTGAGAGGAACATTGGAGGGGTTCAGTACGCCATGTGTGTCAATAGGAAAATCTGACAGCAGCTACAAACAAAGCAAAGTTCAGAGATGGGCTCCAAGGGGTTGTCTTATTAGCTTTATAGTCTTGGAATATTTGCCACAAAATAAATAAATACATACATACATAAATAAATACAGAGAGAGAGAGGAGAGAGAAAGACAGACATGTCATCATAACATCAAATTTTACCAATTGACTTTATATACTGTATGTATATATATTTATTTATTATTATTATTATTATTTATTTCTTAGCAGACGCCCTTATCCAGGGCGACTTACAATTGTTACAAGATATCACATTATACATTATTTCACATTATACAGATATCACATTATTTTTACATACAATTACCCATTTATACAGTTGGGTTTTTACTGGAGCAATCTAGGTAAAGTACCTTGCTCAAGGGTACAGCGGCAGTGTCCCCACTGGGGATTGAACCCACGACCCTCCGGTCAAAAGTCCAGAGCCCTAACCACTACTCCACACTGCTACTATTTATTATACATATATACACACACACACACACACACACACACACACACACACACACACACACACACACACACACACACACACACACACACACACACACACACACTTTTTTTGGAAACGGTAATTAGGAAATGAGAAATGTAAATAACTAAGAGAGGGACACAGAACGACATCTTATCTCACAGCTGTACCAGTTTTCTCTGTAGATTATTATTGTAGAAAATGTACTTGTTGGGAAATGAGAAGCGAGGCAAACACAGATAGCATCCTAACGCTGTCCTATATATAGCCTGGATGACACAGCGCTCGTTTCAAATGCCTGTGCAATCTTTCCGGAGCTGAAATGAACTCATCCGACAGAGACAGTGAACTCTCTATTACATCCTGTTAATATTAAACAGGCTGTTTCCCTTTCCATCTCGCGCTTGTGAATCACCCCTACATCAAAGAAACAGTTTTTTCATTTTGTTTTGACAAAGCATTAAAGTGAAGAATGGCAGGTTTGGGAGAGCGGACTGCGTTGTCCAATTCATTTCGGTGCAGGGCAGCAGTGTTTAGGAGGTAGTTATCATTTGCAGCAGATGCTGGAGAGCTGAGTATGGAGTGTTTATTATTATAATTATTATTATTTATTTCTTAGCAAACGCCCTTATCCAGGGCGACTTACAATTGTTACAAGATATCACATTATTTTTACATACAATTACATTATTTTTACATACAATTGCCCATTTATACAGTTGGGTTTTTACTGGAGCAATCTAGGTAAAGTATCTAGCTCAAGGGTACAGCAGCAATGTCCCCCACCTGGGATTGAACCCACGACCCTCCGGTTAAGAGTCCAGAGCCCTAACCACTACTCCACACTGCTGCCCAGGGTTTAGTGTTTAGGGTTTAGGGTTTAGGGTTTAGTGTTTATTGTAAAGTGCAGGGGGACAGGTTCGCAAACAGTTGAGTAATACTGGCTTTGAACAATGCTTGAGTAAAGGTTTGTTCAAGAATGTGCAGGTGAAGTACAGTACAAGCTAATCTAGAGCAAACGCTGTTGAGAGTGCCTTCCTCTACTAACAGGGCAGCAATAGAACCACAAAGCCAACTCTAACTGCTCTTAGTTTTCAAAGGCTTGTAATGTATGGTGCCCCAGTCTCTCTGGACTCCCACAGATATGGAAGCTTTATTTTTTACTCAGAAGGAATATTTTCTTCTGACACCTGACCATACGATTTCACACATCTGCTTTAAGATCACATCGTCAAGGGCAAATGTTGCTGGAAGAGCAGTTTTGTAAAGCAGTAAACAAACAGATAAAGTGAAGGGAAGCTGTATTAATCTTCTGAATGGCTTGACCCTGTGACCTCTGGAGGCTGAGTTCAAGAAGGGCGTTTTTACAACTTATAGTTGTGTGGCAATACATAACATTCTGGTGTAGAAAACAGCCTGTGTCCTGTATAAACTCCCAGCTTCTGGTTACCTTGGAAGAGCTTGAACCCTGACCCAGAATCAAAACCCTAATCTCAGCACTTAAAAATGAAAGGATTTAATTAAGGACGTGGCTCCTGACTGTCTCAGCAAATATTAAAACAGCAGCAGCAGCAGCATGCGATTTCTACTTAATATCTTTCCTGAAAGTACTCCCTGCTAACATAACACTGCACACAGTGCATGCCCAGAGAGTGCCGGCTCCTCAGCAGATAGTCAAGCTACTGTATTGACTCCCTCAGAGAGCCAAGCTTCCACCGCCTTCATAAGCACAGGCTGAGGCCAGTGCATTCCTCCGCTAATCATTACAAATGTTTCCCATGATAAAGCTGGAGCCACACCTACCCGATTCAGAGGAACAACAGCTGGCAAAGGTGTGGAGGCTGTGGCAGCTATTTGTATGTACTGGAGCAGGGTTGATCTCCAGAGCAATCTGAGCAACTCAAGCAGGTCTTACTATAGCGCTGAAGAAAACATGGGGTTTTCACGTTTGAATATTTTTACAAAATTGAAATGAACACACACACACTATATATATATATATATATATATATATATATATATATATATATATTATTTTTAGCTGGGAAACAAAAGTCAAATTCATACCATATTACAGTTGAACAAATCTATTGGGAGTCAATTAAACTATTAAATAAAGGAGAGAAAGCTGTTCTGTGCAGTAGAATGGGTGTTATTTCTTTCAAGACATCATGCGTTCATTTGCACAATACATTTTTTTAATAAATTCTGTTATATGAACTACAGATGGTCATGTTTTTCACTGAATGCATTTGAAGCTCGGTTTGTTGAATATTTGTCCCAGCACTCATGTAGTAATGTTCACATATATTTAAGTACATTGTATATATAGTTCCATGTTGAGTGGATTCTACTATTTATACAATACTGTTTGACATGCTTGTATTGGAAAGTACAGTATATATTCTCTAAATGTCCTCTGCAAAGACTTCTATCTAACACAGTTGGAACCCAAGCCTCCAGCGGTGAAGCCCAATATATAAACCGTGAGCCAACTTGAAGAAAGATGAAAAACGTATTGACGTTTACAGAAAGATCTGTTTGCCAAGGATTACCTGGCCAGGTAGCAAAAAAAGGTATTTGTTATTTCCAGATCTCAGCCAGTATTCATTTCACAGAACCAGTAGAATCTGATTAAAACATACACACGTGACTGGAGAGAGTCACTGCTCTCGGTACCCGTGAACGAGGACGACTGCAGGAGATGCTGAAGCTTATGAAAGTTAATAAAAACTCACAGGACTCACTGTAATACTACATTCTTTCAAAATGAGAAGAAACCACATTTTATAAAACGGGCTTCTAAACTCTAAAGACTGAAACATTGCAATTTATAATTCAGTTTGCTTTGCTATCGCTGTGCAGCAAGGTCCAAAAATTAGTTTCCAGTTCTTCGGTCAATCGCGTTCCCTGTAACCCCCCATTACCAGCAGGTACACCTGCTGCACTGCGCACATGCTGTACGCTTAACCAAATATTTCTTCAAGCAATCAGCAACTACATTCATTCTGTTCCGCCCAAATGTTTTAAAGAATCCTGTATTTTAGGAGTGGAAGAAAACCAAGTAAGCTTTTGTTCGACATGTTTTGAAACTGAGGGAGCGAGGGGGGTCCCTAATTATCCATCAAATCCAGCAGTGCTGAATGCATAGAAAAAAACAAACACTCTTCTTTTGCTGCATAAAAAAAAGAAAGACAGACAAAAAGTCACAAAACACACAAACCACACAGGACACACAGACAATGACCTGGGCAGAGATTCTCTTCAAAGAAAATTCACCCACCCTCCAAAACAAACCCCTCTCTCTTTGAAAATAAATACCTTATGAAGAGGATTGCCTACACTACCATGAGAGGGTTATTCAGTCTGGCTGTGCCTGGGACCTGCTGGGGACAGCAATGAAAAAACAACACAGTATTTGACAAGACCAGAGGGGTCTTTTCAGCACCCCCCGCTCCTCACGGTCTGCTGAATGGGAGAGTATTCAGGTGTGAAGGTCTACTCTCCGCGGGGATCCCTGGCTAATGGAACTCCATCATTCTTGCCCTCTTTTCAGAGCCTGCCGTTTTCCTGCATGCTGCAGTATACATTGTCTGTGCTGCTTCTGGAGACCAGGCGCTGTCGATGTGAGTGAAAAGCTAGGAGTCAGTCAGTGGCTGTAAAGTAATTGGAGAGAGCTCTGTGGTCTACAGAGGAAGGGAACTTGGCAAGCTGTAGGGAAATGAAAGCAGTCAGACAGCAGGGAAAGTTCCTGTTCGGAATCAACGGGAACCGGTGGGTGAAATTAACATTGAGCGTGTTGCTTAATAATATACTCGCCTAATACAAATGGAGATAGTACACGTGTTGAAACCATGTGGTTGCCATTCAAGTACTGGAGTTTGAATGTGGAATTACCCTCCTCGACACCTGATTGATTGATAGTCTCCTCTGCTTAGCTTTTCAGTTATAGGAACTGCATTGAGGGAGTTCCTATACCAAGAGCGCATGCAAACTCTTGCAAGTTAAACAAGGATATAATTTGCATCCCAGCTGCTGCCACCGCTAAACACACTCCATTTTTCTCATGTCGGATTCATGGATAAACGATCACGGGTGCAACGCTACTGTTCGGTAATGTATTGGTTCAGAGTGGCTACCCTCAGACGTTTACTTTTCAAATCAACTGCTTCCAAGACTTTAACAACGTATCGAGCCGGGAGAAGTGGAAACACAAGCAGGCTGCAGAGGCCCAGCCACCCAGCTGGACTGCTTGCGGGCGTCACATGCTGGACGTTGCAGGGGTGAGCTGCGAGAGACTGGGGAATTTGGGAGGCAATGTGTTCTAGTGGTTTGAGCTGAGGGACTGGAAGCAGAAGGAATTGAATTAAATAAATGAGCATGTTGAGAGCTATGAACCCTCTGCTAAGCTAAATCCATCCCTGAGCTGGACCTGTTGGTGGGTTTTACAGACTGTGAGAACTGAAGCTCTCTCTGTTACGTTAAGCAGAGTTAAAGGAGCTAAAAACAGATTCTCCATGCTTGGATTCAACCTTGCTCTGCAGTCCAGTGTGCCAGGCTGAAGGACTGGCTCTGGCATTGTCAGTCCGGGCATTAACTTTGCCTCACAAAGGAAATGAGCTATTACCTAAATCAGACCCTCAATAGGCCTTTGTGTGTTTCAAAGGCAGAGTGACTCTGTCCTACATAAAAGTTAAGATTACTGCGGGCTGGTGTGAATGGTGAGGGAGGGCTGAGGAATGAGCACACAGAAAGAAAGACTTTAGCAGAAGGATGGGGTTTGGGTATGACTTCAGTAGACTTATAAATGTGGGGGGGTGGGGGGAGGGTTGAAGAATTTAAACAGTGTTTATTTTTTTTATGAGTGTGTGTGAGTTTCTCAAAAGGATTATGATCGTTTGGAAGCCTGTGAAAGAAACAGGGCTATTAGGACACAATGATGTTTTCTGTTCTTCATAAGACGCCATTGAAAAAGTATGGGGTGATTCAGAAAGGCTTTTGTTGTCGGGGCTGCATTTTAATTAAATGTGCGGTAGTTATGAAAATTGCTAATTTATTTCCAGTTATTCTCCCCCGGCAACTGCACAGTTCACAGCCTCTGCTAAAGGCCTGTAATTAGTCTGAGTGCTGGAAATAACTCTGGCGATGGAGAGTGTGAGAGGATTGTATTTAAAACACCTGATTTTCATTGTCAACCAACAGCAAAAAACCACTGTTAAAATTAAACATTTAGCAAGTGGCGCAAGGAAAGTTTTCCGATTAGAATAACCCTAACCCTCATAAAGTTAACTTGTTTTATTCATTTCTGAACATGTCTTTGACCTCGCTTGTTGCTTAATATACTCGCCAAACAAGTCTCGCTAATTTATCCTTTCCACACTACCTAATGCAAATGGGGTTAGTACACGTGCTGAAACCATGTGGTTGCCATTCACAATCTCGTTTTCACTGTAGTTTGAATGTGGTATTAGCGTAAAACTCACACATTTTGATAACTTTGGGGTCACAGGTTCAAGCAGGCTCAATTATAAGACAATCATTCACACAGCTTTTCAGTATTAAAAAATCCATGGGATTCGAATGAATTAGCAGCAAAGTTTTCCACAGCTCAGTCTCCACCTCTCTGAACCCGAGCAATCCACAACTGTAATATGAAGAACTCCCCTCTCAGCGGGGCTGAAGATGTTAAACCTTGCACACGCAATGGGTCCAAAAACACCCCCTTTTTTTATGTTGCAAATGTTACAGCACAATTCCTAATAAATAGTAGTAAAAATGCATTATTGCTCTACAGGGACACACAGAAACCGCCACGTGTTTACATCTGCTGGCTATTCACAAACTGCAAGTGAAAAAGAAGGATTTGTATACATGTGACACGAGTAACACAGCTGTGCACCACATACTGATTCAATGCTTTACAGATGACAATGCAAATCTTCTAATGTGTAATGAGGGTAATTCCACGACTCCTGTACCACCAGCTGTACTGTGGCTGTCTTCCACAGTTTACAACTTCATCAGAAAGCAGACATTGTTGACAGTCCAGTTTTATACCTCCCTTAATTTGAATGAAAGCTGTTACAGGGTCACACTTGTACTTGTAAGAAATCATGAGTTACTTCAGCGTTGTGTTGCGGGACACTGCATTGTAGTCACAAGAACGAGTGTTAAATGCATGATGTGCTCGCTTAATGTCATTTTGCTTGTGCTAAGTGCCATTATAGGATCATTTTTGGTTTGGCTGGCCAAATGTAGGATTTTCAGTTCCGTATTGGCTTGTTCCAACAGTGCCACCTACTGCAGACTACCATGGAATAAATGCACAAAAACTTCAGCATTACGGAGTTGCTATTTTGCAGTATAGGGGTGGTGGGTCAGGGACCCTCCAAGAAGAAAAAATATAAATCTTGAGCATGCATTTAATTTGAGGCTATAGAGTACCCAGCATCAATGCATTGTTTCATTCTAATTCCTCCCCCAGCTCCATTCCCAGTTATGGTTCAATTCAGTTCCTTTACATGGAGTCAGTGACTACCGGTACCTCAAATGACACTATAATAAGGTCTTTGTAGTGAAGTGGACCTCACTCCGAAACCTCACTCTCACTGCAGGCTCTTCGATAGCAACACAGGTTCATCTAATGGTCTAATGCACCCTTGCCAGGACAATTCACCTGTCAAGGCAGTGCAAGTAATGCAGTAGTTGGCAGAAGCATGCACGGTGATTTATTCAGTTTGTGCTTTACTGAAACCATTTACAAGTACCACCTGGTCCGACACGCAGTGAGAGCAGACAGGTGGCAAGCAGGTAGGCAGGCAGGCAGCTACAAAGAGAGATGTTAGGATCCAAATGAAAAAAAAAGCCCAACAGACAGGCACTTGAGAATATGCAGGTGGTTCTACTGTTTCATATCACTTTACCCATCCCTCTAAAACACTCCGTTGTAAAGGTATAAGACCACTAAAATAAACTTTACTTGTGCTTTTTGTCCCCCCAGTATGTCACATGCCACGTACAGCCCCCCTGAAAGTGAAGTGCTAAACTTCATTGTGTTTAGTTTTTTTTCCCCTAAAGACATTTTAAATCCATTAATTAAATACTGATGTAAAAAAAATCTGTTCCATTTTTTTTTTTTTTTTTGACAAACATTAAGAGAGACAAAAGGATATACATCACACACAAAGTCTGATAGTTCATTTCGGGTTTATTGGTAGCGGTGATGTACAAAATGATACAGAGATGGGCGGGTGTTGAGATACACATTTACATTACCAAGGGGGTCATGGCCACCCCTCTTATCCGGCACAGACAGGCAGGACCCGGAGCGATCGGAGCAATGGAGGGGAAACAGTGTGCCAGAACTCAAGGGCAGGGCAGCAGAATTCAACTGATCCCAACCGTTTACTTGTCATAGCAGTCAATGTGTTGAACACACTTAGCTCTGCCAGTGCCTGAGGCCTATTCAACTGGTTTGACTCCAAGCAGTCCTGCACCCCTCAAAGCCAGGCTTCACCTGTTTCACCTCCCTGGACCCCAGCACTACACAGTGCACACGACTCTTACCCTATATTAGCCCACCAGTTACTTTCTTGTTTTTTTTCCCGTTTTGAAGTTCAGGAAATACATACATTTCACATTTAAGTCTTGACTTTTACAACCGTGTCTAGTATCAAGTGATTCTAGTTTTTAAATATATTCATATATATATATATATATATATATATATATATATATATAAACCCGAAATTAAAAATTAAAAAATAAAATCCAATCCTGCTAAAATGTAGGAAACAATTATTTTGTTTTGTTTCTGTGTTAGTGTTTAGGGGGAGGGGGTGTCAGATCACAGCATTGTTTAATCATCCTAAAATAATAAATAAAAAAAATACTACGTTTCTAAAAATAATTGACAGGCATTCTATTGTGCCTGCCTATTCATAAATCCGGTTCTCATCTTATTTCACACAACTCCTCCAGCTTCACGCTTTCCTCATCTGTTACTTGACTGGTCCCAGATGGAAAAAAAAATGAAAAGAAAAGTGGCTGGCCCCAGTAAAGAAACTGGGAGACAACACTGGATCCTAAACAGAAACTGGACTGGGAGTCGAAACATCGAAACAAGTTTTCTTACAGTATAAAAAAGGGACTGGAAGACAACACAGCGGCCTCAGTATGGCGTTCATGATTGGTTCAAGTTTTTTTTTTTTTTGGGGGGGGGGGGGGGGTTCTTATTACACGGAATGGGAGACAGCACTAATCCCAGGACAGAGACTGGGAGACAATACTGGGGAGACATCATCACATCTACAAAAACATGCCAGTAATGACCTTTTCATCACCCCTTCCCTGTGTACTGGTACAGGGGAAGCAGGCTGGAGAGAGGGGGAAGTGGGGCTAATCTCACATCCCCTTTAAATTAGAAATGAATCACTTAGTTTTAAATTGCAATCGATTTTTACATACTGCATGGTCGCCCTCTGCTGGATGCACAATGCAAAGGCTCCACTTCTCCCGCCCTCCAAATGCTCATTTGTTAATAGCCCAGGCATGCTTCATTTTTTAAACTAACCTGAATATACAATATAAATATTTGTTTCAGTCAATTAAAACTGCAAATGATTTGAACATACATATGTAGGGGATGTGAAAATCCAAATATATCTGTACGTACCCAAAAAAACCTGATGGGGCTGCAAAACCACTCCCTCCCTCTCACACACCCCCATCTCTCCCGAAACCTGAAGCCAGCCGTACAAGCAATCAGAGGTATATGGGAAGCTCAGAATCCCCCCCCCCCCCTTGAATTTCCAGTCCTCCTACATGATTTCCTGAAGCAATAAAATTCAATAAAACAAAACATAAATATATCTACGAGTTGGCACAGGAGATGGTGGGATTTTGCCTGATCGCGAATGTTCTCTGGAAAGTCGGTCCATCATCAGTGGCAGTGGGAGGGAGGGTCTGTTCTATTGTTCTATTTACAGGAGGCCCCTCGGTGCTTCTCGGGAGCTCAGGGGTTCTCTGGTTCCCCTGCAGAGTGGGGGGCGGGGTAGGGGGGTGGGGGAGGGATGGGGGATGGGGGGTGGGATGGGTGATGGAAAGGCACTCCCAAAAAAAATGTCCTCAGCAGCACAGATTTGGTTTCTTTGTAGTCCTCCGGATAGCCGGTCCTCTTCCAATGCAGCGCTGGCTTCACCACCAACGTGCTAAAATAACATGCTCTGCCGTCGATTCTTTCCCTGGGCTGTGGGGAAACAGAGAGGGACAGTGAAGGGGCGGATGCACTGCAGCGATGGAAATAAGGCTCCTGTTGCATTGCAGTTTCACCCATTTCCAGGTTTTACTACGTGCTTGATAAGCCACAGTGTATAGATAAAAAGCTCGGGTGCTTATTAAACTCACAGTAAAACCAGAAATGGATCACACTGCTATGCAATGGGGGTCTTATTTCCATCCCTGCACCCAAACCTGACGCTTTGGAGGCTGATTTAAATTATACTCGACACTGGGCTCTGACCATGACCTAGCGGACAAGGTACTGCCTGCTTCGGGATCTGAATAAAACATCAGGACCTGGGACAGACGTGCAAAATCTACATTTCAAAAGGGAGACCGCCAAATTCAGAGCATGCTAGAAATTGAGAACTTGTTATTTTACATACGGTAAGAGTCCTAATCTATCCAGGGATATCCTGGAACAACTCTAGGGATGGAAAGAAGACTCCCACTGCATAGCACTTAGCAGTTACTGCTTAATAGTTTAATGGGTTTACACTGTGGGTAATCAAGCTCATAATAAAACCCGGAATGGGAGAAACTGCAGCAGGAGTCTTATTTAGCTCCCCGAATTTCACCTAGCAACACGCCAGCACTATATGGGGGTCACTATATCTACCTGGTGACCCGATGCTTCTGCATTATCCATCAACTTTGCATACCAGTCACAGCCACTCCCTCTGTAGAGAAGCAATGGAAAAGCAGACAGATAGAGCAATGGACAGACAGAGAGACAGAGCCAGGCAGTATTTACCGGAGTGGGACGAGAGTTCAGCCGGTGGAGGGGGAGGAGAGAACGTGAGAATGTGTCCGTGGTTTCGCTCCGTCTTTCTGGAAATATTCTGAGGAGGCGGAGCCAAGTTTAAGAGATGCTAACGAGAGAAAGAGACAGACACAGGGACGGCGAGAAAGAAAGAAAGCAAGAGAACGAGTGAACACCAGAAAAGGAGGAAGGAGGAGAAGACAGTATTGACACAGAAAAGGGGACAAGTGAAAACACTTCAGATCAGGAGCGGAGATTGTGGCGCAACAGAGAGGCACAGAACACATAAACAATACTACTCCTGCAAGATGCACAAGCAGCAGACACACTACACAAAGGAGCAAAGCTGGCAGCATTGAAGAAAACAAAACACTTCACTTTATATTTAGACATGTTTTACCAGAATTGGAAAACTGGTTCATTAGATACAAGTAAAAGTGCAGCGTGACAAAAAGAACAGACAGAGGGAGGCAGGCACATCCTTACATCAATAAAATCATGATACCTTCACTAGAGAGAACGTCTTGAACAAGTTGCAACACGACTAGATAAGCGACTCTCTAGATGTAAAGCCCTGTGAGCTTTGTGTGTATAGGAGACAGGGCGTTTGTACACTTTATCCAAGTCAAGATTCTTGTCCCTAGTGGGGGGGGTAACTAAACCAACACAAAAGTACCGTCATGCAACACAACTGCACCAGACACTGAATAGATGTTGCAGAGTGCCGTCGCCTGCCCTCTCAACACAGCGCTTTGCCTGCCCCTCGCCCACCTGCTTCAGGGTGCCCCAACGATCGCTTCCCTGGGTCTCTCTGCAGCTGGATCTCTTTCACAGAGAAGATGGACGCAGCTGCAGGTAAATCAAACACAGCGAGTCAGAGAGATGAAGAGTCGAGGGAGCTCCAGATTCCTGCTGCAGCACTACCACAAGAGGGAGTGAAGCAGAAGGATGTCTAGCTGTACTGCAAAATATTACCAGACTTCCATTTAAATATATACCATCATTACAAACATGTTCTACAGGCACACCGCTGCACACATTAATTCATTGTGTATGAATTCATCGTTTGCTTTTTTTGTCCAGAAGCGTATCTGTAATATACAGCAAAGTAGCTGTGTGGTGGGCACATGTTTCAAAGTGCTCAGCCCCTCGGTAGTGCATCTGCAGTGGGGCACACTTACTGTCAGGCAGCGTCTGCACCGCCTCTCCAAAGCTTTTGAAGTACGGGTGCCGAAGGGCCTCCTCCGCAGACACTCGCCTCTTGGCTTCAAACTAGAGAAGAGACAAGAGGGACCCGAGTGTGACGGGGTCAGCAACGAAACGCAAAAAAAAACCCAACTAACACATTAACCAATAGCTGAAAATACACAAATATACATTTTTATTGACATTTTTTTTCATGGCTTTATAAATAGGGGAGGGGGGGAGATGGCATCTTCACGTGAGGCTATCATGCATTTGCGTCCCCCAAGCGCAGTACGTGATGAATGAAGAGCTGGAAACAAATTACCTGCAGAAGCTTTGACAGCAGATCCAGACCGTCGCTGTCTATCCTGCAGGCAGAGGAAGAACAAGCTCTGTGAGCAGAGTTCGTTTTCTCACACAAATCCCCCATACTGCTCACTACAGAGACAGGCTCCCCCTCAGCAGACAAGAACACACACAGCGCTGCCCCTGCTGTTTAAGAAAATCGACAAAAACGCTTATCTGCACTAACCTGAACTTCTCAAGGGAGTGCCAAGCAAGGGTTTGAAGTTCTTACCTTTTATTAGCACTGGCAATATTATCACAGATCTGTTGCTTCTTTTCCTGCATTTTATACTTCAGTTTGGAATATGCAGATCTCTCAAAAGACTAGTTGAAAAATTGCCAATGGTGATTCCAGGGTCCCTTCATGTGTACTGGTTCAAACTCCATCAGACTAAGTGACCTCCTACAGGTTATCGGGAAGCAGTTTATCTAAAGCGTTATCTCCACAATATCTGTGCTTCTTGAACTAACAAGTGAAGAACCAAAAGATTCTCAGCACATTAAAATGCAGGGTTAGGGCAGAGAGGGACGGCTGTGGTTTTTAAAGCAGTGGTGAGGTTAGCTGGGACGCACCTGGGGGCGTGGTTCACGAGCGGCTCTGCTCGGTAGCGGGGGAATTTGTACGTCTTGAACTCTTCACTGGTGGCGACCCCTGGCCACGTCTCCTCCGTGGGTGTCCCTGGAAACACAGAACGGGAAGAACCATGTCACTCGAGGCCCCCGGCTTCCATGCATTCCACCCACCCCCTAGCTGGGCACTGCAGCCGTCTCTTACCCAGTATCCTGAATATCAAATGGAGTTCATCTTCTACTGTGGAGCCGGGGAAGAGAGGGCGCCCCGTCACCATCTCGTAGAATATGCAGCCCACACCCCTGCGGGGAGAGAGAGGGTTAATAATAACACAGGAACGAGAGCTCTTCAGATAAAGGGAAGCACACAGTGGGAAACGTTGGGGTGAGCAGTTTAAAGGAGTGGCGTTCTACCGTATAACCGGTGCGCTCCGATTTTCATATAAACGTTTAACAGCCTTATAAAGGCTCAGAACCATAAGCTAGTTTGTCTCTAAAATTGTTTCCGATTTGTAAAACTTGTTTTATAATGAATCAAAATACACCAAGACTGTACTTGTAATGCTGCCATTGCAGGCTCAGCACGTACAATTGCCTGTACATTTTTCCTTACCAAAAAAAAAAAACAAATAGGCTAACACATGTGGGAACGGGACTTTTGACCAAATGCAAAGACGTACTTTCCTCTAGTGCGCTCTCAGAATATGCTAGTCTGCTTTCCCGCAGAACGGGAGGCTAATTAATCTAATCAATGCAAGAATGAGGACATCAAACACTCCTGTGCGCTTAACTGCAGGAGATGAAGCACCAGTCCCTGACCCTAGAGGTCACACAGCAGTGCTCTCATGAAGATGACGCACTGGGATTCATATTCTGAATTTAGAGAGTATCAAACAGCTCTGTAAGAGCACAACATAAAAACCCCTCTGGGCAGTTTGTAAGACAGCGCAGCGATTGTGAAATGTACTGTATATAGCATTTACAAAAAAACTAAACTGAACGTATGACAAAGGAGGTGAAGCATGCCGGATACCCTCGGGAATCTGCATCTCAAGTGAATCAGAGGCGTAAACGACAAGCAAATCCAGTAAAAAAAACAAAAAAACAGGACTAGAAATCTGTACTGTTTCATGGCGAGATTACAGGAGGTACAGTACAAGCCAAATATAGAAACTCAAAAGCAGAGTTTTATGATTTTCTTCTTTCAACACACACAGATGATCCCCCGCCCCCCCTCGTGCACAGTGGTGATCTCCGTGCTAGCAGTCTAGCCCGTGATGCTCACCACATGTCGATGGGGGTGGAGTACTCTGTAGTGCCCAGCAGCACGTCGGGGGGCCGGTACCACAGCGTCACCACCTCATTGGAGTACGTCTTGGTGGGGACAGACTTGGCCCGAGCCAGACCTGGAACACAACAGCAACACAGGGCAGGCAGGGGGGTGGGGAGTTACATTAGACTGCATTAGACTAGTGCTGCACAAACAGACGGTTCAGATTGAGCTCCTCACAGAAATCAGGCACAGACAACCAGGCGAGGCTCTTTGGTGTTGATTGGGCTAATTTACCAAAGCAAAACAAGTGAAGATGATTGCTGCTTTTCTGAGACTGTGGAGAACAGCAATCCACACAAATCCAGGCAGCTGTTTCACTCTGAATGATAAATGGTCCCAATCAACACCAATGACCTTCACTTGATTTCTGTGGCGGTCACAATCCGAATAAATTGGTTCAAGCAGCTCTATGATGATGCCTGGTTATGCTCTATCCACAAGAAAGAGAGACAAAACTGCAGTTAGAAAACTCCACCTTAAGTGGTACCCTTTGTAATGCCTTGGAAATTGGCCTACCTCCAATTTGAATGCTACCTTTACCTTCAGCTATACTCAACAAAAGCTATAAATGGAAATGGAAATATAATTTCCTAAGTGCAGTCCTTGTGAGAGCCGGACAAAGTAGAAATGCCTCGCCACCCGCTAATTGGATTGCACTGCAGCTCTGGGTCTCTTCCAGGCAGCGCGCCGCGCAGTGCAGAGAAGCGTTTCCCTCGCTGCCCCTGCTCCAGGGTCTTACCGAAGTCAGCCAGCTTGAGCTCCCCCTTGTCGTTGATCAGCAGGTTCTGCGGCTTAAGGTCCCGGTGCAGCACCTTCCGTCGGTGACAGTACGAGAGCCCGCGAAGCAGCTGGAACAGGAAGATCTGTCGGGGAGAGCGCATTGAAAACCTGAGTGGAACACACAGACTATCTGGCAGCCCTACTGAAGAACTACCTACAGTTCAGAAAAGCACCCGTGACGTTAACTTCTCTTCAATAAGAGCGCTTAGTCTTTGTACACTTTTACCCTCCAATCAATACGCGAAGATGTCTTTTACATGGGTGTGTCAGAGATTGAGGATAGAACCAGGAGATACCAGGAGGTACAGGAGACATGGCACGGACAGTCCCTCCGTATAAACACTGACACAAGCAGTACTGACACAACTACATGCATGCCAAGAACTGGAGGTTAAACACACTTATTACAACAGAAAAGTTGAACTACATTAATCCAATTTAGGAGGAGGAAAACACATCTTTAAACTTTGGTTACTACACATTAAAAGCAACTGCGACAGCAGATGTTCTCCAGGCAACCGCTGGAGGGAGCCAAAGGTCCATGAGTCATCTCGTGTTTTTTTTTTGTTCAAACCATATCTTGCAGATCAGCCTATTAAAAGGACAAGCCAATACAAACCTTACAGACTGCCTGCTTGTCTAATGACGTTTAAACTCCCTGTTGACGCCCAAAATTAACAAAACTGTATTTAAATGCATAGATGTTCTTGTTCTGAAATAGTGATAGTGTCATTATGCTTTAGATGTTTATATTCCCTTTACCATTCTGCAGTTTGCAGTCATTCCGAGTGGCTCTGGGTTGTGTGGCTCCAATACTGACTTATAACCATTTTTCTCTGCGAACACCATAAACTAGCAAGAGGAATGCAAGAAAGCAACTCATTACATTAGAAGCAACTTGCTCTTGATTTACCGAAGCCCATCGGTCTCAAAGCTACAAGCCGGGATGGACACAAGACTCCTATTGCATTGCCGTCTCACCCATATTAAGATTTTAATATGTGCCTTATTAACCCCAGTGTACAGGGAACAAGCTCTGGGGTGTCTTTAAACTCACGGTAAAACCAGGAATGGATCAAAGTGCTATGCAGTGGGAGTCTTATTTCCAACCCTAACTAGGTACGATGGTTATTAATGGGAAAATATTCACTTTTATAATCAAAATCAGGGTAAAGAAAAGACAACTTTTAAAAAGGTCACCACCCCCACAAAAGGGCAGTATTGTGTAACTCAAACAACAGATATGATTGGGTTTGTGGAGGGTAAACAGATTCAAACCTAACAAACCCCATGGCCTCAGTACAGCTGTGTTGACTGATCGGAGGAGCCCTTCTGGTACTGTTTGCTGTAACATCACAATGCAGATTGAGTTTTGTTTGTTTTGAAATCAAGCGTTTTCTTTTTTTAAATGGTTGGATGAGTCACCTGCAGGGTCGGGGTCAATTCCTGTTTTTCAATTCCAATTTATATTTGAAATCAATTCCCAATTCCAACAGATCATTGATCAAAATTGCAATTAGCAGTATTCTTCACAGAGTCAACAAATTACTTCACGTGAAGTCACTGTCAGTCAATTAAATTGGCTTCAAGCAAAAAAAAAAAAACAGCTGAACAAATCACAACCATTATTAAGTCTCTAAAATATACAAATCTGAAGATCAGACTATTACCTACTCAAGGATACCACGTTGTTTATTAAGGATGCAGTCTGGGTTGGGTGAAACAGACAGCACATATCCAACCCCCCAGCACCACAGTGTTGAAGGTGTGTTAGTAGGTGGGCAGGTGGGCGTTCTCACCTTGGCATTGTGCACACTCATGATGTTCCCGCAGTCATCCATGTACTGCTTCAGGTCCTTCTCCTATGGGATTGGATGAGATGGGGGGGGAGGGGAGGAGGAGAAAGGGAAAGAAATCCCTTGATCAGCAACAAGCAAATGTAATGACACAACATACAAGGCCAGTATTTCAAATTGCAAATGCATTTATTTAACCAGAATAGAACCCTTGTGATACACATCTTATCTTCAAGGGGCTCTTGGCAAGAGAAGATGGCAAGAAATAATATTATAAAATCAACGGCTGAAAGAGAGACAAAAAACACCTCTCGTTACGTTTGCAGTGCGCTCCAGGGTTTGAACAACACCCACAACAGGCTGAACCCACACAGGACTGGTACTGAGCCAAAGCAGTACTGCGCAGTCAAGCTTGTTTCAGTGGCTGGGATCTGCTGCGGGTCACCCTTTTGGTTTAGTACTATTGAACTAGATTGGAAACAGCTGGGAATTTGAAAAGGTCCCTTACCAGGTACTCGAAGACGAGGGTGAGCGACTTGTCCGTGTGGATGATGTCGTGCAGAGTGACGATGTTGGCATGCTTCAGGTCTTTCAGCAGAGACACTGCAAGGGAGATGGGAGAGGCACACAGCCAGGGATGGAAATAAGACCCCCATTTCACAGCGGTTTTTCATTCCATACATGACCTACATAGCACTAAACAGCTAATGTAGGTCACCAAATGTTTCTTGAATGATGACTCGTGTCTGGTTTCTCAGACCACCGAGGAGCATGAATCCTGGACTACGGTATCATAAGGCAGTCCAGGATTAGTGAAACTGGGGTCTGTGAAACCAGCCGTACAGTCAAGGTGACTTCCGTTTCGTATGAGCACATGTTTATCCGGATCTCATCCATTAGTGCTCACTTCATCTACTACACACCATACAAAAAGCAGCCTGTCACATTAACCTTAATGAAAGCAGGTCAATATAGAAGGGCCAATTAGCCATGTTGAGTCCTGCCTCATGCATCAGAGCTGCGCGCCTGACATTGCCTGACCCTGTGTATTCACGCTGTCAGAGTGCACCCCTACCCTCTCTGATAGCTGTGCAGGGAGCCCCCTCCTCATGCTCCAGTCTGATCTCCTTCAGTGCCACCAGGTTGTCTGTCAGTTTGCTTCTGCCCTTGAACACTGTGGCGTAGGTCCCCTGCGGGGGGGAGAGAGAGAGGGAGGGAGGGGGATTCTGTTTAATAGAGGGAGGGAGGGGGGATTCTGTTTAATAGAGGGAGGGAGGGAGATTCTGTTTAATATAGAGGGGGGAAGGGGGTACTGTTTGATATAGAGGGGAAGGGAGGGATTCTGTTTGCTGTATTAATATAGAGGGAGGAGGGATACTGTTAGTATTAAAAAAAAAAAAAAATTCTTTGTCTGTATATTTGAGTCGGTTATGCCATGTATGTGCTTTGGCAACACAATTATTTTTATTGTCATGCCAATAAAGCCAATTTGAATTGAATTGAATTGAAAATGATGTTTATAAATTAGAAGCTGAGAAACACAAATAAGCTTGAAACTATTGCGCCATCTGCTGACCTCCCCTGGAGAAACCCCAAAGCCCTGATTGACAACAGCAGACAGAGACAGAGTGTAGGACTAGGCATCAGTAGCATGGTTACAGACTGGGTGGAAAGAGGGGGGCTGTTGTCCAAGAAAATAACTCATTTTGTTTTCATTATTGCAATGTGTTCTATCTGCATTATAAGTGATTATGTTGTGCATGTGTTTCTCTTACTGCATAAAAGACATTGTGCAGTTTTAACAAAAGAATGATCATTATGTTTAATTGCAGTCCCTGAATACAAGCAGATGCTATTCATTTGTTCATGCTTGCGTGTGGCAGATTGTGTGCGTGTGCGATTTCCAAATCGCTTATACAGTAGAAGACAAAATAAGCTTGTGGGTTATAAAACAATTTTGATTGTATTTGTTGACATGACCAATAGAAGCCATTACATCTGGCTTCGGTTGTTCTTTCATCAATGCCATACAGTTAAAAACTAATAATAATAATAATAATAATAACCATTCTTTGGATATCCTTTGTATCTGTGTGCTGCCTAGATACAGGGCAAGACCATTGTTCAGTAAAAGCATACCAGAATTCTAGAATGTAAAAAGCTGGAATGTTCAGGAGCTCCAGAATTATGTCTGAAGTCCTGCTTGTTTTGGGTGAGGAGAGTTTATGGAAAGTTAGTCTTAACTGTTTGTTCATTCAGCATACCCATATGAAGAATGTGGCCCAGCACCAAGGACTCGTCTGATATTTGCAAGCCAGCGCCCATGCTCTGTGTGAAACCGGTCATCTTCGCTGCGGGACTGGCTGTTGGGGCCTGTGCTTGTGCTGCTTCCTCTTACTACCTCTACTACCAATCCAGGGGGACCCTGCCTCCAAACCAGGAGAGCAACAACCTGTTGGAGCCGTGCAAGCAGGCGGAAAACCTTGACTCAGACGTCCGGATGGACGAGAATCTTTATTATCCTGCCCACGCATGTCGCTGGACCGCCCGAGCCAAGGATTTTACAATGCCAAATAATTCAGCACCACCAGCCGTGGACTTTGTGGGTCTGTACTCCCAGCGCTCGGAAGCCTTTCAGCCCAGGAGTTTTGAAAGAACTACCTCGGCTCCCCCAGCGTTGGTCCTCGATGAGGCCAAGTCACTGCAGAGCAGGAGAACGCAAACCCGGACACGGGCCTCGACTCACAATGAGGAGGTCAGAAGAAAGGCAAGGTCAGCCTTTTCTATCCTAGATCCTTTCAGATGGAGTAAAATGCAAGAGGACCACACCTGGACTGCCAGGGGCTTCCAAAACACACAGAAGGGGTGCAGAGGTGGTCAGGCCAGTTCAGCCCCCAGTTTGTCCAAGTTAACCTCTCCCTTCGATATTCCCAAAGGGGAGACTCCTGGGCTAGGGCTGGGTGTGTTGAAACCTGCTGATGCTCTGCTGGGAACATCAGAGTTCTTCCTCGGCTCAGGCAGACCAGGAGAAAGTCTGGATCATGACCCGTCAATGAGACGCAGCCGCCTGGGCACAGGCACAACGGAGAGCCTGTCCTGTACTGGGGAGGAGAGCTCCGAAATGGCCCTTCACTACCTGGAGCAAGCCTTGGCTTTGCAGGAACAGGGGCTCCAGTGGAATGACCTGGCAGCAGGGGAGCCCAACGTCCACGACGGGGCGTCCAACGAGACAGGGGCAGACAGACTGTCAGAGCAAATCATCAACTGTCTCGTGCAGCGGGCCGCCAGGGTCCTACGCAACCTCCAAGAAATTCGAGAGATTCCGAACCCCGTCCCAGAAGAACAGACCGGCCTCGGCCTGATAGCCTCAAGAATGAAGACTGAACTCCGCGATGATTCAGACATCGACAGTGAAGACCCTCCCGAGGTTTACTACCTCTGCGCTGAGTTTACAGAAGATCTAGAATGGGAAGAAGAACTCGACCTTCCGCTGTTCTATCAAACTGCCCCGGGCGAGAGCACAGGGGAGGGATTATAGAGCAAGCACAGGCCTTACATTTTCAGTTGCAACACGTCCGCGTTGTAGAACTTCACTGCTGAACACATGTGCTGAATTTCAGCAAACAAATAGGAATTCATACTGCATCCTTTAAATCTGCTGGATTGAATTTGGAACTTAATAAATGTGTTCATGTGTTTTTCTATATTAAGAACATTGTTTTATTTACCTGTGGGGATGAAGCTTTGGGTTGCTTGCCATCTATAATTAAAATCTGGATGAAACATCCACAGCACTATTTGTTTAACTGCTGTGTCATGCTTCTTACAGCAACAGAGATTGAAAATTAAAAAGGTGTATAAACTATTACATTTTCCAAAAAAAAAAATAATTGGTCAACTGAGCCACACTTAAAAATTGACACTTCAGTCATTTAAAAATGTATGCATGAAAATCACCATATACCACGGAGAAAGAGGATAAATAATGCTACAGAAGTGTTTCTCTTACCTCTCCCAGTTTGTCCAGCTTGATGTAAGTTTCTAGCTTCCCGAAGCCAATCTCCGACTGCATGAAAAACAAACAGGCAAACAGTTAGTGGGTATCACAGCTCCTTGTCCCTTTACAGTAGCTCATACCATTAGGTCACTCGGCTTTACCTGCAATTCCCTTAGCTCCACCCACCACTTCACACTTCTTACTCCCCTGTACCTCTCCCTTAACCCATTCTGTACCTTACCACGACACCCAGTCCATCAGCTCTGACAACCAGGTTAGTGGCTCTTAAACAGAGAACAAAACGCACTGGTGGGGTCGTTGTCCCAAGCTAAACAAATGAAATAAAAATTGGAACCTCTGCTCTAGGCCACACTTCCTCACCAGTCACTCAGTAAGTTTGCTCTGACCACGAGTACACACTGCATGCTGTTATACTTCCAGGACTTCAACAATACTTCACTGTGCCACATGCTATCTCTCAATTTATTTGGATGACATTTACATACCCTTTCTACTGTATACCTAAAAACAGCAACAGAGAAGAGGGCTGTGTGATGCAACAGGTATTTCGGCTATGAGAACACTTGCTCTACGCAGACACATGCATCATTATTCTTATATTGCTGCTCCTGATTCAATGCAAGCCAACAGCTTCTGAAGAAAGGCAGTGTAATTGGAATACATCTGTGCTGAAGGTGGGGACCCGGAGCTCTGCGCTGCTCGCTGAGCCGAGGAATCAGGGAAAGGTCAGTGACGATTCACTTTCATTTTCTGAAACGTTCCGCCTTCCTGTCAGCGATCTGCTCGAGGGGGGGCGGGGGGGCTTACGTAGCGACCCCCTACACATGTCAGAGCACACTCCCCTCCCACCGCCCCAAACACACCATCAACACACATAGACATGGGTGGGCGCACGTGTATTTTCACACGCACAGGTTTACAATACGAGTTGTAGACCACAAAGCAACTACAGTATAGTAAGCCAACTGAAGAGACACATTTTAGGAACTTCCAGTGTTGTCCAGAGTTGAGGTCAATTCCTGTTTTTCAATTCTAATTCCTTTTCAAAACCAATTCCCAATTCCAGCTCCTTCGAAGGAATTGGAATTGATAGTTTAGAGACATAATTGTTGCGATTGTTCAACTGCTTTCATTTGAAGACAATTTAATTGACTGACAGGGACTTCAATGTAAGTAATTTGTTGCCACTGTGTGGGAAGCAAATTTTAACAGAATACGCCAATTGCAATTTTGATCAATGACATGTTGGAATTGATTGAAAAACAGGAACTGAAACCCTGGTGTCGTCTCCTGCATGCTAGACTGACAATTCACAAAAAAATTGATAACGCATTGATCATGTATTGTGCTCATGAGAAGACACTCTTATTCCGTGAGAGACAGGGTCAATTAATTTTTTTTTTTTTTTTTAAATGCTGCATATCTTTTGGTTAAGACAATCAAGCGTAATGTACAGTATTTACGGGTATGTTCATGAGTGGTACAAATACAGGCCAACACTCAGGAAGGGGGCACAAAGGCACACGCACACACACACGCACACACACACACACACACACACACACACACACACCACTGAAAGACGACACACACACACACCACTGAAAGACCACACACACACACACCACTGAAAGACCACACACACACACCACTGAAAGACCACACACACACCACTGAAAGACCACACACACACCACTGAAAGATCACACACACACACCACTGAAAAACGACACACACACACACCACTGAAAGACGACACACACACCACTGAAAAACGACACACACACCACTGAAAAACGACACACACACACACCACTGAAAGACGACACACACACCACTGAAAGACGACACACACACACACACACACCACTGAAAGACGACACACACACACACCACTGAAAGACGACACACACACCACTGAAAGACGACACACACACACCACTGAAAGACGACACACACACACACACACCACTGAAAGACGACACACACAAACCTCCTTTCATGACAACTGCTGGAGCAAATTCACTGCAAATCGACACAAGGCCTACTTTCTCTTCTTTATTCCATTGTTTGAAAGCTATTATTACTTGAGGGCAATTAGGCCAGCTCCATTCTGCGAGAGAGCAGCGTTCAGATTAACCCCCACACCACCAGGGCTCACAAACAAGCGCAGGGGCAGCAATACAAACAAGCACACAACATGATTCACTTTCTCCTGAACTCATACATTTCACCACTTTAAAAGAGAGCCTTCATGATTTCACAGCTTCATTTTCAACTACCATCCTCACTGTGAAGGTTAGTTGGTAGTTTTCTTTTGTAAAGCTAGTTATGGATAAGTGGAATTCAGCCTAGTAGTAACTAAAACCTTTTATTAAAAACACTCTACAATGATTAAGAGGAAGTGAAAACACAGGACAACATATAATTAAACAAGAGATGGCCTTCAATGGAATCTTCTGACACCGGGTGCTGGAGTGGCATACAGAACTGGGTCAACATCTGATTTTTTAATTTTTTTTTAATAAAAAAAGCCAGTGGCAAAATGATCAAAGAGCATGCTGGAAGAGAGCATCCGAGATTTCCTTCCCCAAGCACCCATTACATCAAATCATCTCAAATCAAACCTCTCCCTGCGCAAGGTTAAAAATAAGTTAAACCGACAGCCGACGCATTGACCTGGAGGTCCACATGGTCAGCCATGTCTTTACTGCCATCTGCAAGCTGCAATTCTGAGCACACTTACCAACTGGTTCATGCTTGGGGCAAAGTTGAATTAGTGTCCGAATTAAGAATCGCAGCAATGCAATGGTCATTACAGTACATTCTAGATTATTGACCACGCGACACAGTCGAAAACTAGGTCAGTTATCTACAGGCAATGACCACTGCGGAGGGGATTAATGCTATTAAAAACCAAAACAAATGTTTGAGTACACCATACCATACCAAGTCAAGTTAATTTCTATAGCCTCCTCCCAGGGTGCTGTACAGAAATGAACAGCAAGCCAAGAGAGAGCCAAACTGCTCGCTAGGGTAAGGCCTAATGTAAGAAATGTGTTTTAAGCCTAGATTTAAAGATATGACAGCATTCTGGATAAAACCTGGAAGTGAGCTCCAAAGGGAGGGAGATTGAGAAGTGAAAGCCCTCACAACGCAGGTTTGTAATCGTTCTTGGAATTAGGAACCATACTTTGGACTGTATTGCTTAAGGCTGATTGATAATCATGTTGCAGTCTAAAAGCAAGTTTAAAGTTTTCAGAAGGCCCTGAGCTTTGAGGGCACACACCCGTGAGATAATGAATGCTCTGCTGGCTGAGTCGATCCGCAAGGTTTTCATTATTCTTTTATTTCAGTTTTTAACAAGCTGATAAACTGTGGGGTTATTTTTAGTCTACCAACTCACCCTACAAAACAAAAGGACCACTCTACCACATCGATCTGCAACCCTCCTTCAATTGTGTTGGAATTCATGACACAAAATCAGAAGTGGTACAATTACTGACTAACAATCATGTAATAACATACAAAGGACAGGATAGCAACAGCTCCTAGTCCCTCAGCTCCAACCACTTTGCATCCCAGTAGCTCAACATTAACCAGTACACAACACTGCCTCCCAGTCCCTTGGCATTAACCAGCACACACTGCATCCCTCCCAGTCCCTCGGCATTAACCAGCACACACTTCCTCCCAGTCCGTCAGCATTAACCAGCACACACTGCCTCCCTCCCAGTCCCTCAGCTCTAGACCACATTATATCAGTACCAATACAACATATAAGCCCCAGAGGCTGACAGTTCGGCACCCCCACCTCATCCAAGCCTTCAGATTGCATTACAGCAAAGTCACTTTGCATCAACGGGACCCTTTCAGTTTGAAATTCCAACTGAGCGACACTCCCCACTCCGACTCATTGAAGCTGACAGATGAGCTGAATTATAGATGGAGGTGACATCATCCACTCGGGGAATGAAAGGGATCAGGGATCGACAGCATTCCCCTCCCCTTCTCTCTCTCTGTCTTTTGATTCCTATCAGTAAGTGTGGCGAGGGACATAAAAAAAGAGAAGATGTGCTGTAATGAAGCAGAGGCACCGCACCTCTTTCCAAAACCGATTGAAAGTGCAGAGACCTGGGGATTGTTCCCTCTGTTAACCCTTTGATAACGTACCTCTCATCAAAGGGTTAACACCCCACCTCCTCCCCCAAAGGAGGGTCTTACTTTATGTGAAGCACTGTGCAGTGAAAAGAAAAAACAGTCCTTAAAGTTCTGTCAATAGGACCCATTGCATTAGCGGCTGCTGCAATCTGTAACACACGCACACCCCTCCTCACTCACCAGGGACGCACGCCGCAGCCGCCGGCTCATGGGCTTGTCGAAGGGCGGGCTGTTCATGGCAAACTTCTCCAGGTAGCCCTCTGGTAGCCGGATATCCGCAGGCAGGGACAGGCGCTTGTTAATGTCCTGCAACAGAGACACAAACATGTTATTAGTTCCACATCATCTTGCATGCATGCACATATGTATTTAATGATTTTGCTTTCAGCAAAATACTTTGTTAAAACATAAACCGTACATCGGTTAACAGATTTTGGTTGTCCATGCTAGCTAGTAGAGATTTTCCTTTTTTTTTTTTTTTTAAATGTGCATGTACAATGCTCCTGAGAGATTATATTTGTATAGTATGAAAAATGTATGTTATGGCTGAGAGAGAGATAGAGAGAGAGAGAGAGAAATAAAATGGAGAAGAGAGAGGGGGTGGGGAGGAGATAAGAGACAGCTCACTGGATAAAATCTACTGTCTCATTTTCTCTATCTTTTTTTTTTTTTGTATTCTGACAAACTGCATTTGAATTAAATCAAGCCAATAATGTTTCCGGTTCACTTGTCCTGTCGTACAATCAGCATTAAAGTTTGACCTGGGGCATTTCATAAAAATATGCTTAACCATTAGAGTGCCGAGGAATACAAATATCTTAAATGTGACCACGTTTGTACAGGGATGGAAAGAAGACTCCCAATTCTTGATTACAGCAGGAGGTTGATCTCATTAACCAGCGATTCTCTTAAATCAGATTGCACTGTAGGTTAAATGGTTATTAAATGGTCATATACAATATATTCTCTAATATAGTACAGTACAGTACAATACAATGGAGGTATTAGCAGTAAATTTAAAAGCACAGTGGTTGCAACAGTCAAAACCAGTAAACATCCCACGCTGTTTTTGAGTGCTGGTTCAATACAAGGTCATTGGCAAATCACACAGCTACAATAGATTTCCTAGGTTTATTCAGCTGAGGGGGCGGCAGGCTTGCTCAGAGCCTTGAAGAGCACGCTGCATTAGGAGGCTTGAATAAACTAAACCAGGAGGATGGCTTGACTGACTGGTAACCAGGTCACACAGAGCCCCAGGACTCTAACTTGGACCTCCGCTGCACCAGGGGGCACCAGAGGGCACAGTGCAGCAGAAATAAAACAAGGTTGTACACTTGACTGCCGGAGGTGTGTTTCTATCCTGTTGCGATGATTGGTTTTGAAAACCAGAGACACTGGGGGGCACAATCATAACAAGAGATTCATTTCTTGTTTGATTTGCATCCTTTTCTACTGTATGCATAGATGCCCCAACGTGTTCACAGCCTCTAAATTATTACTACAGCTTTTCACCTTGCACCGACTCAATTACAAAGAGCCTGAATGCTTGATACAGTACGGCTGTCTAGGAAGAGAGTCTTAGTGCCTTAGTGCATGCCACTGCGCAAGTGTAAATAACTGAACAGGGCTAAAGCACCCCTGGCTTTCCAATAAAAATATAATCACCCCATAGGAGTTCACACAATACAAAAGCAACAGTGCAGTTTGGGATACACCAAGGAATCCTTGGAAATGCAATTTTTATAAAAGTAAAAAATATTCCTGTGTTTATAACAGACTGCTGATGTGTGGTTCACCCCACAAGGACCCCCCCTTGTAAGAGAGAGTCAGGCTGCTCTCAAGGCCCTGAAATGAGTTTTGGTTCACATTTTTATAATCACTGGGTGATATGTTAATCCCTGCAGTGTCAAGGCTCTCATTAGAAGGTGGTACGGGTGTGGGTTTCGTGATACCCCTGCAGTGTCAAGGCTCTCATTAGAAGGTGGTACGGGTGTGGGTTTCGTGATACCCCTGCAGTGTCAAGGCTCTCATTAGAAGGTGGTACGTGTGTCCCTGCAGTGTCAAGGCTCTCATTAGAAGGTGGTATGGGTGTGGGTTTTGCATGTATCAGAGATTGCATATGTGTGAATGGTGCTCGATACAGTAGGTCGTGTAGGCAAGAGCAATAGTAAGAAGTGGAATGTATTGTTTTTACAGAGCTTGCCGTGCCGTACCTCGGTGGAGATGCGGCGGTGGTGGTGGTTCCTCATGCGCACTCGTACCGGGGACTGCACCTCATCTGAGGACGTCCCGGAGGCCTGGTCACTCTCCCCGTCGGAGCCCATCTTCACATTCTCATGGACGATACCTGAGAGAGAGAGAGGCCTGTCAAAACAGGTGCATTTTGTTGCATCACTTTTAAATGTAAATTTCAGCAGGTTTGCCTTATTTAGTTGTGTCTGTTCACTATATCAGATTCTGATTCAGGTTTTGAGCCACAGCTGTTATTATTATTATTTACAGCAGGAGTGTCCCCCATCTGGGATTGAACCCACGACCCTCTGGTCAAGAGTCCAGAGTCCAGAGCCCTAACCACTACTCCACACTGCTGCCCTGTACCGCTGTTATGGGGTAATAGGAAACGGCAAGCACTCCCCTCCCTGCCCCTATTTCCTTAGGGAAGATAATCCACCAGTTTTTTTTTTGTTTGTTTTGTTTTTAAATAGCTTGGGGAGCTTGCAAGAAAACAATCTTATAGCACAGCTGATCAATGACAGATTCCTGCTTCCCAGTGTGTACTGTTTATACAGTGTATGAAATATTAATGCAGACACAAATCTCACGTTCTCCAAGCTGCCCTTTTCAATTTTTATTTATTAATTAATTAATGTATTTATTTATTTATGTAACCAGGAGTTTTACCCATCGAGACCAAGGCCTCATTCATTAATGTATAAAAAGACATGTACTAAAACACAATAAATAAAAAAAACATTTGCGGTTCAAACTTAAATCAGCAGCATACAGAGAGCAATGAACAGAGCACACAAGCCATATTTCTTTGTTAAGGTGGGCTGGAGATGAAGCAGCGGGGGCGGCAGGAGGTTTCCACAGCTATCCGTGACATAACGGCTAGCTTAGGAGACGTACTGCCCCGAGTTACAAAATGCAAGTTTGCAGAGAACAAAAAAGGTCAATTTTCACGCAGTGCTTTCCGCATCACAGTATAACATGCAAAGGACAAAGCTATTTTAATTTTGGACCTCAACTTAAAACAGCGGCACAGTAACAGTTCACCAAAACCAATATGTTTTACGCTGAGCTGAATTTTGTGCATATTCGTTTTGTATTTTTGTTTGTTGCACCATAGTTTGATTTGTTCGGTTTAAAAAGGAAGGGACTTGGATTGCGTTTGCTTTCAATTCCTCCAGTTAATCCAATGAGTGCAGTGAGCGAGCTGGTCCTGAAGTCACTGCCAGGACTGCAGGGGATCTGGATAATAACCCACCTCCTCGCAGGCTGCCTGCCTGCCTCCAAACCGCACTGGGAAGGGGGTGGGAGGAAGCATCAAAGGGTTTGAGGGACTGTCTGCTCTGAGAATAATACAGTGCTGCACACAGGCCCCTGTGAAAACCACCCAACTTCAACTAATACGCTCTTAATCTGATAAAGATAGACGCAGGAGGATCTGTTAGTGATACACTATAACATCACAACAAAACAGCGAGAGAAAAAAAAAAAAAAGGAGAGAAGAGCCCAGTAACTGACCATAACCCCAGCCCTCCTGAGAGACTGGAATGCATTTCTAGCATTCCAGCTCGGCTACAAATCACAAATAACCAGCTGAGAAAGTTCTTAACGCAGCCATCGACTCGCTTCATACGTTCGGTTTATCAAAACAACCAGGTTCTCCTCGACAGTCTTGTTACAAGCTGCAATGCATTTACTTGCATTTTAATGACCCAAGCCAGCCAGATTCAGTGTCTCAAAGACCCATTTGTATTTGTGTAAAATTTGAGGTACGCTGTTTGGTACCACTGACCTACAACCCCACTTCCCCCTTCTTCTCCATGACTCACCGATGCGGTTGGCAGCTGGCCGGCACGTCTCCAGTAACTTAAGCATCCTGAACGGGGAGAGGCGCTGGGGCTCCCTGCCAGTATCCCCCATCCTGACCCCACGGGGGGACCCCTGGAGCTGGTTTCGAGGGGAGAGCGCCACGGCCACAAGACTGTGGAGCACGCAACTAAAAGCCTCTTCCTTCCCTACTTCCCTCCTCTCTCACTTTCTCACACAGGATCCCAGCAATCAATCAACGCTAAGATGCCGATTCTTCCTTATGAGTAGCGGAGAGGCCTTTGATCAGCACCTTAGGTATGCAACGCAGCTGAGCGTATCCAGAAGAGGTCCTGTAATGCTCTCCGTGCCTCTGAAGGGGGGCAGGCTGGCGATGACTCCCTAGTGTGGCCTGTAGCCACGGGAAGAAGCAAGCTGAGCTCTCATGTAGGTGCACGATAACAGGATTCCTATCATAACACCACAATATTATTTTGGCTCTGCATGGGCCCTCTGTTTCTATCGCTCTCTTTGTCTATTCTGTTTTCCCGTTCCCTTTCTCTGAGTAATGTATTCCCGTCTCTCTCTCTCCCTGTCTCTTTGCAGTTTCCTATTTGTTTTCTTTCTCTCTCCCTCTCTCTGTGTGTGTTCCTGTCTGTGTTTGTTGTTCTCCGTCACTCTCTCTCTCTCTCCTCTTTTGTCTACGCTGCCTGTCCTCCTATCGAAATGCCAGCAGTGGTCTCTCCCACCCCCCTCCCCGAATAAAGAAGTAAATACAGACCTGCTCTTTAGGTCCCTCCCTCTCCTCCTCCCTCTCCTGAACAGAGGACAAAGCCAGTCTCAGGTTCCCTGTCCCCAATACAGTACAGCAGAAAAGCCAAACCTGATCTCTATGAGAGCACTCTATTTACCTCTGCTGTCTCTCAATGTAAAGCACTGAGATCAAAGCAGCTCTTGTCTCCCAGCGGCGGCAGCAGCAGCAGCAGCACAGGCCTGTATTTGAGCTGCACTCCTCCCCAGGGACAGCCCCGGCACAGGCCATTATTTATCAGACAGGAGCCCCCTGGAAAGAGGGGGACCCGAGGCAGAGTTAACGCTTTAACACCCAAAAGAGAGTTAACCCACCCTGCCTTCCAGCCTGTGCAAAAATGAAAAAGCACCACCAGAAGTGTACAGCTGGGTGCAACCTAAAACAAGCACACTACACAGCACTGTACAGGCACGCCCTGCTACTGTATTAGGAATAGGCAGGGTATTTCACTATTAAGGTTTCAGAACAAGAGAGAGAGAACGCAAAAACACACCAAATACATTGGAAATATGTGCATTGTCTGCCATAACAGTACCAATGTGAACAATCAAGTATTGTATTGGAGGGTAAAACAACAAAACAAGCTCACAAAATACAGTAGATGTGAACTGAAGAGCAAAGCGATTACAACAACAAATGAAAGGAGCTCCCTTTATTTAGAGCGTTAATCAAACAGTACTTCTAAAGCCAGCTGTAATATATTAGGATTACTTGACGTAATACTTTCCCAGACAAAGTAAAGAAGACTGCAAACTCAGACACATTTTTAACAGATCACTCGCCATGTATAACTAAAAACACTCATTCAGACGACTGTAATAGAAACATGTACCTAATACATCAGAGAGAGTATGACATGCCATTAATTATCTTCCATGTGCAGTGTTCCGCATGTTAGCGTGATGTAATGGGTGATGAATGACTCGATGGGAGACCTCATTTGCATGCCCCTTGAGAGACTCTTGGATGCAAGATGCGACACAGTCTCCTCCCCCATTCAAAGTTTATTTCTGCCGAGAGAAATGGGCTCATAACAATTCTATTATGGTTGCTGTATTGCATGAGGATCGCACGATCGGGAAACGCACAGACAGTGTCATTAACAGTTACTGTACAGCAATTACAGCAGCTTTCAATACTCTCCATTGACCAAATTGGTCACTATGGGTTACTGTTTTTCTTGCCAGTTGACGGCACAAAGCAAAACTGAAATTAAAACAAGCATAACAAAAAATATCATGAACAGGTTACTATGAGCTGACCTATTTGTGGTGCTGTTCACAGCTTGCTGATTTATTGAAACTGCTTTCCGATCAATGTGCTCTTAACAGTTTAAGATGTAAATCGGTTGCTGTTTCCCAGATTTTAATGACACCGCTAAGTGGTGGCAGAGTGAAGATGACAAAGATGCACCAAGTGATTTTTTTGGCATATAGTCGCCCCTTTATAATGCTATAATCAGGAGCCATAGCTACAAGACCTTGCCAGTTGTGTTACGCCTTATAGTGAGAATGAAAGTGCAAATGGAATGCAGTGTGAAAGGGCGGCCTTACAAAGGGGGTGCACTGCAATGGAATGCAGTGTGAAAGGGCTGCCTTACAAAGGGGGTGCACTGCAATGGAATGCAGTGTGAAAGGGCTGCCTTGCAAAGGGGGTGCACTGCAATGGAATGCAGTGTGAAAGGGCTGCCTTACAAAGGGGGTGCACTGCAATGGAATGCAGTGTGAAAGAGCTGCCTTGCAAAGGGGGTGCACTGCAATGGAATGCAGTGTGAAAGGGCTGCCTTGCAAGGGGTGCACTGCAGTGGAATGCAGTGTGAAAGGGCTGCCTTGCAAAGGGGGTGCACTGCAATGGAATGCAGTGTGAAAGGGCTGCCTTACAAAGGGGGTGCACTGCAATGGAATGCAGTGTGAAAGGGCTGCCTTGCAAAGGGGGTGCACTGCAATGGAATGCAGTGTGAAAGTGCTGCCTTGCAAAGGGGGTGCACTGCAATGGAATGCAGTGTGAAAGGGCTGCCTTACAAAGGGGGTGCACTGCAATGGAATGCAGTGTGAAAGGGCTGCCTTGCAAAGGGGGTGCACTGCAATGGAATGCAGTGTGAAAGGGCTGCCTTACAAAGGGGGTGCACTGCAATGGAATGCAGTGTGAAAGAGCTGCCTTGCAAAGGGGGTGCACTGCAATGGAATGCAGTGTGAAAGGGCTGCCTTGCAAAGGGGGTGCACTGCAATGGAATGCAGTGTGAAAGGGCTGCCTTACAAAGGGGGTACACTGCAATGGAATGCAGTGTGAAAGGGCTGCTTTGCAAAGGGGGTGCACTGCAATGGAATGCAGTGTGAAAGGGCTGCCTTACAAAGGGGGTGCACTGCAATGGAATGCAGTGTGAAAGAGCTGCCTTGCAAAGGGGGTGCACTGCAATGGAATGCAGTGTGAAAGGGCTGCCTTGCAAGGGGTGCACTGCAGTGGAATGCAGTGTGAAAGGGCTGCCTTGCAAAGGGGGTGCACTGCAATGGAATGCAGTGTGAAAGGGCTGCCTTACAAAGGGGGTGCACTGCAATGGAATGCAGTGTGAAAGGGCTGCCTTGCAAAGGTGGTGCACTGCAATGGAATGCAGTGTGAAAGAGCTGCCTTGC
Organism: Acipenser ruthenus; assembly: GCF_902713425.1. NCBI lineage: Eukaryota > Metazoa > Chordata > Actinopteri > Acipenseriformes > Acipenseridae > Acipenser > Acipenser ruthenus. Next base: position 27,744,143 of record NC_081213.1, read on the forward strand.
AAAGGGGGTGCACTGCAATGGAATGCAGTGTGAAAGGGCTGCCTTGCAAGGGGTGCACTGCAGTGGAATGCAGTGTGAAAGGGCTGCCTTGCAAAGGGGGTGCACTGCAATGGAATGCAGTGTGAAAGGGCTGCCTTGCAAAGGGGGTGCACTGCAATACTGATTTGCATGCCTTCACGCAGTATTTTCGTTTGCAGATTTTAAATGACACTTTCATATTCAAATCTGATATTTTCCCCCATGCAGCGTGTTCGTGAAAAAAACTACAGAGGAGTGGTTAAACGGCTTAGAAAGCAGCTTATTAAATTATATTAGCTTTATTTTGGATGCCGCAAATTGATCCGCAAGGCAATTTTTAAAGAAGCAGTTCAAAATCAATTGCTTAAGTTCCAGCCTTTAGTCAGTGATGGCTGGGACTCTGCACGCAGAACTGCCGTATATTGGCACAATTCATTTGGAGCAGAACTGTCACAGTTATTGCAAATATTCATCAGCAGCGATTACTGGAGTCTGTAGTGTGCTAGAGGAACTCGGAGGCTGGGATAATTATGTGCGAGACCTGTGCAAGAAACGCCTTGAAACACTCACCGCCTTCTGTAAACTCAGTCAGGCAGAGAGAAACAACAAGGAGAAGCTTCAGGCAACACCACAGGGGAAGACGGGAACAAGTCTAGGAGGAGGGAGTGATGGATGGATGGATGGAGGGAGGAAGGAGGGATGTAAGGAAGCAGGTACACCAAAAAAACAAGACTTAACAAACTGCACAGCTCCTGTCCTTTTCTCCATCACTCCCCCACTGGCAGTCTAGTCTAGACCTAGCGGGCGGTGGATTGGCTTATCAAAAGGCAGAGACACAGCTGCCCTGCTGCCACAGACACAATTAGTTGCATTAGCCGGGGTAATGGGCTGCGCAAGTGGCCTGAACTACAGTTTGCACAGCGTGTGTGTGTGTGTGTGTGCACCTTCCCTCGCCAGCCTCATTACAGTCAGGAACCCCCTCCAGGCAAAACCATTGTGATGACTCTCCTCCAACCAGAGGAACTAATGCCTGTTTCGAAAGAGGCAGCTCCTGTGAGCTGTGCTGCCTCAGCTGGATTCAGCTCTGGAGGGGAGACAGTTTCCACTGCGCTGGCGCAGCAATGCCAATCAATAAACTCGGCCATCGGCGAGATCCACAGCACAGCACAACAACTCACACATGGGTGCGCTACCCTGGTGTCCAGTTACAGGAAATCAATAGACTAGAGCGTAAGCAACTGTCCTTCAAGACCTTTTGTAGACCATCCAGGAGCTCACTGGATTTCCCTGTGTGAAAGCTTCAATCTGTTTGTCACTGCCACATGCATTGCAAGCCCCAAAGAAGACATCCCATCTGATGGAAGAGATTGGGGGGACAGCTGTCTGTTCCAGATCACCCAGCACGGAGACACAGTCGCTCCCGAACCAGAGCCTGCCTGCCTCTTTCTCTCGCTACTCTGCTCTAATACACTACAAATCAAATTAGCAGGGGTGCTGGCGGGAGCTTCAGGAATCATGTCATCCAATTAAACTTACAGGGTGTCAGGGGGAGGGAGCGCAGTCACTCCACGGGTCTAATCTGCATGCTTTTTTTAGTAATTCCAGTTTTATACTCAAGGACTTTATGATAAGCAGCATAAATAGTCCAACTGAACTGCCGATAAATTCATGATATATTTAACACTTTATTTTAGCACAAACAGCTATGTTCATGTGAACGTACTTTGCGATCAATTGTTCTAAGAAAATCACTATCGTCTTGAAATGACAGGTGGTTTTAGATACAGTCCCAATAGAACCCTCGTCACACTGAAACTCCACTTTGGAAGTTTAAGACTACATGGAGGACCTGTCTGTAGAGAACGGCTTCCTGTATGCTTCAGTAGTGAGTGGTCAAATGACTGTAGCAGCTTGCAATGCAACGTATGTGAATGTCTGTGGTGCTGGCAGCTGTCTCTTCCAGTTCCAGTAGGGATTGAGGGCGGGGATTCAGCGAGACCAGTTAAGAGCATCACACCTACTCCATTCCGTCAGAACAAGTGGCTCTTTGTGCGATGATCCCATTTTCCAGCAGCTCTATAATAAATCTCCACGGATGTCCCCGGCAATGAGCGAGTCTGATTAGCGTCCCCTGATTAGCTATTTAGCAGAACTAATCCTAACTTAATTCCGCTGAAAACACATGTTAAAATGATACAGCATGAGGGGCTTCCTTCCCCTTAATTATCACCATGTCTGCCTGGCTGACAGTGCCAGCTCTGCAGCACCCTCAGCAGGTAGAGGCAAGCAGCTGCAGGATTCTGTTCACACAAAACAAACTAAATACACTTTCCCATTCAGCACCCAGAGATGGATGAGATGCAAGTATGCTTCATATGACAGGCAGTTCACTCCAGTCGCTCTTAACCCTTACAGTACACTACTCTGTCTTGTTGTCTTCTCGTGTTTTCAGTATGGGTTCCAACACGGAAGCCATGTGATCTTTAAGTCTGCCCAGCGTCAGTCCAACACAGCAATACAGTTTGATTTATTTCGTGGATTATTAGATTGTGTAATATTACTATACAAGATGACTCAAGAAAATACATTTAAAAAGTATCTCATTGTGAACTTTATAATCATTTACTAGACCTATATCTGGATCAGCATTTTACAGTGGACAGCCAAAGAGAAATCAAATTCAAATCAAAAGTAAAACGGACACCTTCATCATTTATATGGACAAAAGATGGGATTCGTACCTTACTGTCGAGAGGTCTTCCTGCACGCTTTGATGAGCTGATCTGGTTCAACAGCAAAGACTTGCCGCTTCGAGAGGATAGCCTTCGATACCTACTCTCTATCGATTAATAATCTTGTTAACTAATTATCAAGGTTAAGGCTCTGCAACACACGCACATTCTAAGAAAAAAATCAAATGAATACATCAAGACGCGATTCCAGAGTTCACAGCAATCACCTGGATCACAATAGCATCCCTTGCTCCAACACGCCAGCCACTGTGTATAAAAACAATTTACCTACAGGGCTTGTCTTGCTGGAAAACCCAAAAAAGCAGCCTTGTTGCTACTGGAAATAAGTCATGGTATTTCCCAAACAGAAATGAAATAAGACGAGCCACTCTCTTCCTGATCACACACTCGGAGCACAGGATCGTTTGCTCAGGCAGCCTGCATGCCACCCAACTGGAGATTTATTTGACAAGGCAAGTCGTACTTCTAATAAAACGAGGCCATTACTGTGAAAGTGGCTGTCTTTAATAAATCTGCTTGACTTGAGGTTGTACTTGTGTTTTTACTTACAGCATAGCCCTAATCTACATGGTTCAATAAATTAGGATTACGCAATGCTGTGCAAATCTCTTAACTACTCATTCAATTAAGGCATTAGCCAGAGTGATACTTTATTCATCAGTCATTCATCCTCTTGAACCACTGAATCAAATGCCAGCTTTATCCTGACAGGTCTGTGGTTAAACGCCTGCTCGAAACTATAATGTCAGATGAAGACTTTGAATTATTACAGTGGTTCAGAACTACAGTAAAGGTGACCTTTGATTTAATTTCCTCACCTCAAAAGTTTCAAGGCATTCGTTAGCTGCAGGCGGTGTGGAGCGCGATACAAAAAAGGACAATTAAGTCAACTGTTGTTGAAACAAGCTTTCTAAATGAGTCATCGAAATGAGTTGCAAAGCTCTTTGTTTTGCACACGCTTCAAAAGATGATGCACCATTATAAAATCACCAACCACAGATCTAGAAATCTGGTCTACTTGAGCGGAAGTTCATCTTTAAGGCAGGGGTGTCCAATCACAGTCCCTGGAGGCCCATTCCACCCCAGGTTTAACAAGTCAAATTTGCTAATCAATCAGCTAACTACTTCAGGGTCTGGATGGATGTTTAATGGGTTCAATTAAACGATTTAGGAGTGGAAAGGCCAGCTTTACCACCGCTGCTTTCATTTGTTGTGACATGGTGCTGCATGTCAAAAAATAAAAAAATATGGCAAACCCAAAGTACATCAAACATAAACTGCAGTCGTACATGATGTTGCTAACAGTAACCTCTAGAGGGCAATGTAACCCCAGTACAGACTCCAGCTCAACAGTATCTATTACAAGCCAGACTGAGCGCACCGCTTGGATCCGCACCTCTGTCACAGCATTACCAAGCTATAATCAGCAGCCTGCATCACCCACCCATCCGCCCCACTGCCTTGCCCTTCGTCAGCTATCTGCTTACCAGTACGACACTGCCCAGTGCCTGGTAAACTTTGCTGCACCCAAAACTTCAGTCAGTGGCCATTTTAGGTAAACAGGCGTTTGATGAGGATTACGTTTATATAAAATGTAAAGAGAAAATTCAAAAGAAAAATAATTTCTAAAATTAAGACGTAGGCTTCTGCAGACACTGTACTGCATCACCATGCTCCATCTGAAAACCAGTTTTGTTTTTGGACAAAAAATAAATCTTTGCACCACATGGGCACATCTCCGAGCTACATCTCCGACCTCAGCCCTGATTATATGGGAAATAAGCAAGATTTCCTGGCCTTGTTCAAAGCTTTGGGCTTGTGATTTTGAGCTACTCAGGTCATTGTGACATGTTGCACAATTAAAAAAAATAAAATAAAATAAAAACACAAAACATAGATGTCAGGTACTGTAAGGCGCACTACCACACACGCACGCGCGCACGCACACCTCATTGCTCTTGCAAGAACAGAAGTGGAGAGCAAGGAGTGTGAGCGCACCAGCGAGGAGTGGCACAGCGCGTGAGGCAACAAGAGCCAAGGCGTGCAATTACTCTATTGAACTGTACTTCAGTAGTGCAAACACAGAGCAAGGTGTGCCTTGCTTGAAACAAAGTAGCAACGGGACACTCACAATAAAGCTAACCAACTGAAAACCCTACAGACTGGTGATATTTATTAACCAGCTGTTCATTTCAATAACACTGTACTGTAATGTTCAGGGTGCAGTCATTGTCAATTATTCAGTAGATTCAATAGCCATTTTATAATATTCGAAACCGCGTATTCCATGGATATAGGGATACAGAAACAGGGACAATGGCTGGATGTGTTCAGGTCTTTAGACCAAAGTGCAACTGATACGATTCTTTGTCTCAATGGTGATAAAAGCATGATAAAATGTGTCCCATTTGATAAACCGTGTTGTGTGCATGCGGGTAAAAGACAGACACAAAGCGACTGTTACCATGCATATACACGGCTTGAAACTAACTAGCCCTGGTCTGCTGCACCCTGCCCCGTTTCACAACTAAATTAAGTATATTAAAACAATTGTTTCTCCCTATAGATGCATGAACTCCTCATATTGGCAAACCTACACACTCAGGTGAGACTGACTGTTCAAACTCCTGAGACAGGAATGGAAATAAGACTCCAACTGCACAGCAGTTTGATCCAGTCCTGGTTTCTCTATGAATTTAATAAGACACATCTGAACATGTTACCTATACACTGGCTAATCAAGCTTATAGTACAACCTGGAATGGGTGAAACTGCTATGCAATAGGAGTCTGGTTTCCAGTTTCCAGCTGGTCATTTCAATACAGTACCTAAAACAATAAAATTCTTAAACCCAGGACTGGGGACAGGGTTTGTGGGAGTCTCAAGCCCTGCGTATAAAAGAGAAAAGAGAAAAAAGGAGAGAAAGAGAGAGATTCACCGAGCGAGCTTGTCCTTTCGAGGGAGAGGTAGGGCCGCTCACCCAGCCGGCCGGATCCTGGGTCCCTAAGCAGGGCTGCGCGCCCCAACGAGCCAGCGTACTGCCGCAGGAAAGAGGGGGCGCTGTGAGAGGCAGGGGGGTGTGCCACCCGAACCATCGGCTCTGCTCAAGAGAGGGACGGGGCCAGGAAAACAAGAGAGAGAGAGAGGAAAAAGCCAACACAAACAAATAAAATACAAACAAAACAAAAACAACGTGTACTCAAGGCTTTCTAGTCGTGTACTGGCTGTAGCTGACACAGTACAAGACTCTTTAAGCACTGGGGGCTCCAATTATACTGGAAGGGGTCTTTTTGGCCGAGGGATCCAGGTTCAAATCAAGATGGAGCCCCCCACCACCACCCCTGAATCACACAGACACGACAACATTGAAACAAAACTCAATGAAAACTCAACAGCCAGGGTTAGAGGAGGAAGAGGCAAGACGTGGCCTGAATGAGGCAATACCAGGGATGGGTATAAGACTCCCTTTGCACAGCAGTTTGATCCATTCCTGGTTTCACTATTTAATATTTTAATAGTTTAATAAGACACATCTGAGCTTGCTACAGCACCTATACACTCTGTGCCTATTCAAGCTCATAGAAAACCTCCAATGGGTAAAACTGCTCTGCAATAGGAGTCTTATATCCATCCCTGCTATACCGGTATATGAATGTGTGCATTAATCCATGGCGACAGGCAATGGAACCATGTGGTGCTGATGACCTAGGGAAACATGCTGCGTGACTGACACGAAACTGAAGCTAACAGAAAGTGCTTAATGGACATATTTAGGTTAGCAAGCTCACAAGGAGACACTCAAACCAAAGACTAATCCTAAGTTGACTGCTTGTCTCATTAGAAAGCTGCAACAAGAAATTAAATGACATTGAGAAAGACTAATTGTCAAAATTGGTCTAATCTGACAAAATGTTACACTGTACTCTGCACCTACTAGTAGAGCTTTAAATATTTACTGTGTGAAACTAAAGAAACGAAACTCCAATATGAGGCTGCAGCTAACCCCTTCAAAAACAGACAGGCACATCAAAAAGAAATGCCCAAACACAAAGTGCTGTACAACTACTTAACTACAAAGTTACATTAGAACTAAGGAACAAACACACAAACCACCCGACGACAAATTAACCTTTAACCACCATTCAGAACTTGAATAGAGAACGAAGTCACCGAGATCAAAGAACTCCAATGAGGCTGCTTGTCATGGACCTTGACTCCTTTAGCAAATAACCAAGTCATAAAAAAAAAAAAAAAAACATTGGGAAGTTTTTTCAAATGGGTTTTTGTTTTTGATTGTTTGAATTCTAAAAAACCCCAACAATACCACGTTAATAGAGTGGTCTCTTAACCTCCACAATGCCAGGGCACCCTACCTAGTCAAAGGCCTTCCTTGCTAGTTACACATGTTCAGGGGTGGAAATAAGACCCCCATTGCATTGCAGCTTGATCCACTCCTGGTTTCACCGAGTTTAATAAGATACACCCAAGCTTGTTTCTGTGGCTAATCAAGCTTGCAGTAAAACCTGCAATGGGTGAAACTGCTATGCAATAGGGGTCTTATTTTGATCCCTGATGTTCACAGCGTACCAAAGGCGGCACATGCTGGTCTTTTTCCATGAAAACAGTACCTTTGTTACAACCTTCATAAAACCAGACTGAATGGCAAGATTTCTGTGGAGATGGCAAAGACGTTTCATCACCAAACCGGGTTGGCCAGTTGCCTGGTATTTATGATTTCCCCAGGCAACACATGATGTCATGGAATGTCCCTCGTGTACTACTAGCGCCTCATGCTTCTGATAGCGCATTGATGCAAGTGTTATCTTTTAACATTTTTAATAGTAGACTTTTAAAAAAGAAAACTCTGATTTGACCCCACAGTGCTGGTGGTTGGGGGGGGGGGAGAGACTGTCACAGAAAAAAAAAGAAAGAAAAAATGCTAACACATTGGGCAAAGCATCGCCTTTGTTTATACGTATCACTGAAATCTCCTTGGACTTCCTTTGTCCTGTATGTATACAATGCATGCATGACCATGTTTTGTTTTCCCTCCGCTCTCCCTCGCACCGCTCATCCCACGCACGCCCATCCCCTCCGCTCTCCCTCGCACCGCTCACCCCACGCACGCCCATCCCCTCCACTCTCCCCACGCACGCCCATCCCCTCCGCTCTCCCTCGCACCGCTCACCCCACGCACGCCCATCCCCTCCGCTCTCCCTCGCACCGCTCACCCCACGCACGCCCATCCCCTCCGCTCTCCCTCGCACCGCTCTCCCTCGCACCGCTCACCCCACGCACGCCCATCCCCTCCGCTCTCCCTCGCACCGCTCACCCCACGCACGCCCATCCCCTCCGCACGCCCATCCCCTCCGCACGCCCATCCCCTCCGCACGCCCATCCCCTCCGCACGCCCATCCCCTCCGCTCTCCCTCGCATTGCTCCAAGTGCAGGTCTGAATTCCTCAACTGAATGGGAACTTGCCAGGAATTACTGCAGATGTACTGACTGCACGCGCGTGACAAACCTGACATTGCAGCGATAGAAAACTCAAGACATTATTCTTGCCACGTAGACAAGAGGGAAGAAAACCTTGGGACAGCAAGATCTGTGCAATTATTACACTGGCTGACTCACTGGACACAGGCCCAGCATAAAGGTCTGTGACTGTCCAGAGTGAAGCACAAAACAGCTTGAAGCTGAAGTGTACCACAACATACAAATCAATACTATTATTATTATTATACTAAAATATGATGCCTGGTGAGTTTGCTACCCTTTGGTTTACCTGTCTGTGTGTTGTACTGAAACCAGATTCTATTGGCTTTCCAACTTGTTTTAATCCCTTGAACCCCTCTGAAGCCTTCTTGTCCCTCTATTTGAACCAACCAGCCGCTCTTCTGTTACAACTTGCAGCAGCTGGAGGTTATATAATGCAATCTTTAAGACCTGTTGTAGGTCAAGAAAGCAAAACAAAAATGAAAAAAAAAAAAAAGAAAAATCTTACCCTTACAGACAGATGATATGATAAAACATGTGGATTGTGAGTCAACATCCTTGAAATGTAACAATTCTTTTTTTAAAACTCTAAGGGGCATTACACCCTTCACATGCTTTTCCCTGGCTGGTGGTTGCAATGGTGAGCATTCAGGCAGTGGTGAGCACAGATGGTTCGTACTGTATGGATTTTGGGGGGTTGGTCTGGGGTTTTGGGGGTGTTGTGGTTCTTACCGTTGTCGCGGGCACCGTTGGGCTCATCCAGCGTGATCTGCTCTGCCAGCTCGGACAGCGAGTCGTCAACGGGACGGGCGCTGCGCAGAGACATTGACAGGCGACGCTTGATTATCTTCATCCTATCCATCCAGTCAGAGCCTCGCGGGGGGGAAGTGCCTGAAGGGGCAGATAGAGAGCAGAAAGAGATGAAATACGGACCTCAAAACACCTTAGGATGCATGCTGTACAGTACAGCAGCAGGGATGGAAATAAGGCTCCCATTGCATAGCAGTTGAATCCATTCTGGTTTTGCGATGAGCTTATTAAGATACTCCTGAGCTTGTTACCTATAAACTGTGACAAATCAAGCTCGTAGTAACACCTGGAATGGGTGAAACTATTAAGCAGTAGGAGTCTTATTTCCCTACCTGCAGTAGCGATGTTTATATTTTCCAAGTGTAAACGTGCCTTGTCATTTACTGTATGTGGGTTCTGGGGTTTACAGAACAACTGAGAACCACCTCTTTTGCTTTAGTAGTTAAACCAAGGGTTAGCTGCAAAAGTGGAGATTTTACAAAGGTTCACGAACACACACTGCAAGCAGATTATATTTCTAGGTTACTGGTTAATTGTGAGAGACACGTTTTGCGTGCATGAGGGAGGCTGTCCCTCCTCACAAACCCAAGTTTTAGATTTCGTCACTTCCCCAGGGCACACAGAGGACTGAGCTGCAGTACAGAATCAATGTGAAGTGTCTGTCAGGTGGCAGAGAATCCCAGAGCTGGAGAGCAGCAGCAGCAGCACATGCAGAGACACGGGTCTCTCAGCCTTCAGGCTGAATAGAACAGCTCTGTCAGAGCCGAGACCACACTCTACACCGACAATCCCCCCGATGCAGCGACAGAACAGACACGACTTCAACATCTTTCAAAGTCACAAGATGCTTTACTGTTCTTTGTGCATCTCGTGTGCTGTGCTGTAGATCCTGGATGAGATTTGCTTTATGAGACTGTTGATTAGATTGCTTGCGATGAACTCACATGCTGTACTGTATTTCCCCTTCCTATAGTTCTCCAGATGGCTCACACAATTTCTGTTACTTTACTTTAACCTCCGAATACAAAAACCATAAAAGTACTAAAGTTAATATAAGGACATTTTTGGCAGTGTCATTAACATACGTGTGCCAACGTACAGTATCATGCCACTAGACTTACCAAAATTATAATAAGTGTTGCCCATTTACAGCAAAATCCTCAAAAAAAAAAAAAACGACATTTACCAGACCAGCTGGTTTGAAGAGGAGATCCCAGACAGACACACGGACCTCCCCAAGGATCCCACAAAAAGCAGCCCCAGTATACGAGCACTATGAGGGAGGCTAGGTATTGATGAACCCCAGACTGCCTCAGCCTGGCTTCTCTAACAGATAACAGCTCTGCCAGAATCTGCACGCTATGGGTGTAGAAGATAAACTCCAGCTTAGCTTAGGCACAGCCCTGACACCACAAACACAAACGTATTCTGCTTTACTGTTTAGAATCATGTACTGCAACAAAATGGGTTACTGTTTCTCAGCGGTGCTGTGGGTCAATACATTAGCCTTCTCTCTGCAGTCTATTCTAGGATAACTGTAAGGGTAATGTCTCCGTCTCTCTCGCTCCGTCTCTCTCTCTGTCTCTCTCCCTCCTGCATACCGTCTGCTGCTTAGACAGGGGTAGAGCTGAGAGTTGCAGAGTTATAACACACAACAGATCAATCAATTTGATCTAATTACCTTCATAGTTTTAAAGCAGGGCCTCTACGACATTGAGACAGATACATACTAACAGAGGCTCACACGAGCCCTGTTGGACGTTTCATTTTCCTACCCTTGGCACACAAAGCACCCTGATTTAAATGATCCAAGCACTAGAGGTCTATAGATCCACCATGGTGAAAGAAAAACAGCTGAATACAACAGGAATGTGAAAGAAGCAAAGTGCCTCTGCTGTGAAATTTTGTGGGAAGTCGTGGGTTAATGGAATGACGGCAAATCGCTAGAATTCCATTCCGTTCACGTTTCCGAATCACACTAATCATCAGCTGCAATAAAACAAGATGTCATCTGTGCTAGTTTTACAGAAATATAAAGCAACCCCATTCCACCCCCGAAATATAAAGACACAAGCCCCAATTTTGATTACATCTTTATACCAACCCCTCCCCCCCCCCCCCCCCCATTACTTTCCATTTTCCTCCCCTGGCACTTTTTACACGTGCCAGATTTCTGACACTGCAGTCCCATCTCCCACCTAGGAGAGGTGGCGAGTCAGAAAAGGCTGGTGTTGATTCAGATCTCGTTTCCATGGAAACCTGTCTGAACAAGCACTCCACATGCACCCTTCAGCCCTGCTGAGCTCACCCCCAAGCTGAGAAGCAGAACAGCAGGGGGGCTGGAAACATCCGCTGTGCTCACCCCCAGCAATGTGGTTTTTCAGGTCCAGAAGAACCACCCACCTCCAGATTGAGGGTGTGCCCTGCTGCTCAGGTGCAATAGGAAAGCTGTGAATCTAGAGGTACAGCCACAGGAAACATGGTGGAATAATTGACAGAAAAAAAGCAGCAAGCTAACCACACTGATGCAAACGTGAACAGGGTTTGAAAAACCACACCGGTCCTGCACCCAGTCCTGGGTTTCAGTGCTGTATATTAGCCTATTTAAAATGATCAACAGCCAGAGCAAATCAGGCACATGCTTTTCCTCTATAGCGACATGGATAACTCCTATCAGTAAAACTACAGACTCACACAGGACTTACTCATCCAGTAATAATTTATTCCAGTCAATCACCTGGAACCTGCCTGGCCATTGCAATAATAATAAAAACATTCCTAAAACATCACACTTAACTGCACACCAGTTCCTAAAAACTTTTAAAACTTGTTTTTATCCGAGGGCGGTCCGCTCTCCTTATTTAATATACACAGTGCAGTCGCTGCAGCAGTGCGGAGGCGCTGCGATTCAGACCCCTGATCTTGCGGTGGGCAGAGAAGCACCATCATCAACCCCACTGCAGTGTCAGAGAGGAACGCTTGCAAACACAATTCAAGCTGAGTGGAGGCTTTCGCTTTGCACGTCTAGCAAACAGGCACCTGCAGTACTGTTCTGTGCATCGGTTTCCATTTGTTACAGCAGCAAATGTAAGCTTTTAAAGCAGCGGAAAGCACATTGAGAGTGGGAGTATAGTATCCTGCAGGGTGTGGAAACTTTATCGGGGGGGAGGGGGGGTGGGGGTGATATTCAAAAGATCTTGATCTATTACAGGATCTACAGTACTATGCATTATTGAAGGCCAGTTAGCGGTTAATTTCAGTTGGTGGGCAGCAGCAAAGATTTATGGACATGATAATGGGCTCCAAGTGGCCTGATCAGTATTCCTAGACTGTAATTGCAACAGGAAATCAAGGACCACTGTGTCCCGCGTCTGTAATGCATTGCACACGTCCCATTTAAGGCAACTGCAGACCTGCCCACGTGAGGCTGGTGACCTATCGGGGGGAGCTGGAAGATGACAGCTGCAGAGAGAAGCGTGGCATTCAAATTGAGTCAATCGATACCCTTATAAAATTGACTGGGGTATTTTTACAGTTTTACCATGCATTTCCCATGGTTATACCATTCACCACAGTTTACCTTGATTTGCCATGTTTATTCATAGTACCTTAGCTCTATATTCTTCACCATGCTTTATTACACTTTGCTGTGCTTTTACTATGGTAAACGTTTTATAAGGGTATGCACATTAACATGGAGCCTTATTACGGGGTGAAGAGAATTGCAGCCTTACAGCGCTCCCTTATCGTTTTACGTTTTGATAACTCGCGGATTGGCCACGCTGACTTTGAATTGTACAGGTGCTATATTCCACCGCATAAAAGCCCTTTGCTAATTCCCCATCTTCAAAATCGGACGAGTTTTTGATGTGCAAGTCAGACAGGAAATACAAAAGGAGCATTGTAATCTGAGACAGCGGTACAAGTGCATAGAATCTTTTGAATCAGATTAGTTTTCTGCATGTAATCAGCTTTATACTCAATATAGCTAAGAGCCCAAAAAATAAAAAAAGCAGAATCGATAGCAGAGCCAGGGACCAGGGGAGTGAATCAGCATGATAATTCAGAGACAATATTAGAGCACAGAGAGTAGCTGCAGCCTTGTATCGGAGATTGGAAATGAGGGTAGCACGTTAGCTGTACTAGAAATACCTTCAAGTAGCTGGGATTTGGAGAAGGAGGTGTCTGAAATGGAGGGTTTTGCAGTACGGCAATTAGCGGAAGGCTATAAAACATGCAGTTGCTGCAGAGAGCATCGATCTGGAAACTCAAGCCGTGGCTTTTAGTTGAAAAGTGCAGCTCTGACTAATAGACAGAATGAGCTTTGACTCTGCCCCGCACCTCGGGGAACCAGCATATTAACTACAGGACAGCTGTATGAACAGCTTAGCAACCTCGAGGACAGGAGCTGTAAGATGACTAGCAGTCCGACCACTGGAAGCCTGTAGGGTAACCTGAACCTCCTCCGTTTCTTCCAGTCTGTCCAGAACAAAGATGCAAAATGCACTCCCTGCATCCACTGTACAGATTAATGACAGCAAAGAATAACACAACTAGTTTTAAAAGGATCAGTAGACAGAAACAGACACTGCTAGCGATAACGGTGAGGCACGGAGGTGCAAGGGTTAATGTCCATCCAGGGTAGCTATAGAGAGAACTGGCCAGTTTATGCTATATAAAAATAAAACACACACAATATTAACATATTTGAAGGACACCATCCATCAAGAGGTAGTGTTCTTACATAAATGCTGATTCAATCATTCTAATTGTTATGACTCATTCAAGCAGGCACGGTGGAACAGCCTCACAATGGAGTGCCTGATCTCAACATCTGGTGTGTCGTGTGTGTGTCAGGGACATGCTGGTCCACAGCCAGCCCCTGCATTGCAGTTCAGATCCCATCCCTCTCCTCCGCACGGTGTCCCAACCAGAGCTGTGTGTCTGTGGGGAGCTGCACTCCCTGCTTCTCCTCCACACAACAACAGGTAGTCAGGGAGCCAGAGCACTGCTACTGTACAGCACAGCTCACTGCAGGACTGCGGAGGGTCAGCTGTCCCAACGGAATACAGCTGCTGCCTGCCAAGTTTCATCATGCTACAGCACACACTTCTCCCCTGGCATGCCCTGTCATTTGTCCCTTCATCACCATACTGTAAACACAACAAACTGGAACCAAAACACAACATTGCCATTGATGCAAAAGAACCACAAAAGCAGATTATAAAACACATTACAGTTGAGAAGGAAACTCTGAGTCAGCCCCTCTGTTTTATCCATGGCTGTGCATGTGTTACTGTACCATTTAAAATAGTGCTATTAAACTGTGCTACAGCAAGAGCATGGCAGGACTCCAGTAGTGTAGTAACCCTTTATTATTTTTTTAATAATCCGTACACTGTTGCATACCTGACAACTCCATAGAGCAGAGGTGGGCAACTCCGGTCCTTCAGGGCCGCTGTCCCTCCTGGTTTTTGTTCCCTAAATTACTTAATTGGACCAATTTAGTGCTTATTAGAAGCTTAATTGGTCAGTTGGAACAAACACCAGGAGGGGGACTGGAATTGCCCACCCCTGCCGTAGATTGACCAACCAAGACTCCACATGCAGAATGGATCTGCATAAATAGTGATTGCAATCTGCAGCAAGTCATCAATTCCCTTTCTCTGACCTCAATTTATGCTTGGGTAATCTCTCCTCCAACTACAACCACAGGGTATCCGGGATTAAAACATTCTTCATCTTATAAAAACAGTAATGCAGATGCTACTTGTAATTAGCATGCTGATTTACTGATGCAAACAAGCCATTGCAAATTATGCATAGTACTGTGTGTTTATTACTGCTTTGAACCAAATAATGTATCATCTTAACTACATCCCAACGGCTCTTAAATTCTCAACTCGCACTGCGAGCACGGCAAAGCCAGTTTTCAATGTTAAGAAAAATCGTCTTTCAATTAGGGTCAGATTCCTGGTCAGCCTCAGAGTTAGCTACTCCATACCTTCATCCTAGAAAAAGTGGAGATACCCCAGCCCAAGAAACAGCCCAGAAACTCAGAGCAGACACACGTTTTCCCTGCCCGGAGCTGCCTTGCTCAGGTACAGTACACCCAAAATTTTAAAATAATGCTTTCTACCAGCAGTAAAGAAAAAGTATTTATTGAGACTGTGGTTTAATAACTCTTATTATTTAAGCACTCTTAACTGCTTAAGTAAACCATCCATGCAGAGATCTCAACGAACTTGCATGCAGAGAGAGAGAGAGAGAGAGAGAGAGAGAGAGGAGGGGGGGGGGGGGGATGGCAATCTTCAGAACAGCACCACAGAGAACGCTTTCGAAAGCAGTCCAAATGCATCTTTAGTTGGGGCTGCTTTATCCACCTCTAGTAAAGCTGTATTAAAAATGGCTCTTGGTTTAAGAGGGTGCAGTATTCCCTGCAGACTCAGATCAGTTTAGCCACTCTGTCCAGCAGCTCTTCAGCTGTAGCAAGAGGGAGTAGCTGAGAGGTCCACACTAAGCCCTATAGTAACCGTGAGCAGTTAGCATCTATGCCTAAGGCACCAGCAACTGCTGAAAACACCACAGAGAATACGCCAATGAAATAAAACCCAGCTTTGTCCTGACAGGAAAACATAGACTGAGCATAAAGCTACATCCAATAAAACAAGCAATAAAGCCTGAATCTGAGTCACTGGAAAAAGGAGACGCAGGACTGTCTGCGGTTGGATAAATCATGCCGACAGAAAGCATCCGTCCCCAGAGAGAAACGGCCTGTGCAGTGCCTCCCCGGGAAAGAAAGAAGCACATTTCCTCCCTAATGAAGCTGTTTGTTTCATCTGGCTAATGAGGAATGGGAGTGGTGGCTGGAGTGTGTACAGACTGGAAGCCTGCTGCTAACCCTTATAAGCAGCAATAATTAAAAAAAAAAAAAAAAAAACAACAACAACTGAATATGCAACATTAGTTACAGTGCAGTGCAGGCAGCTTCAGGTGATTAGCCCAGCTGCATGTGGTGCACTGCTAGCTCTCCTCCAATTAAGCTAGCTGGATTCTCAAGCACTGCAGATAACAAGATGGGTTTGTTTTTGAACACTGTGCAATGCTGCTGTGTTGCCTGAAGCCTTACCTCATCTATTGATCTCACCGTTCCGGAACACTATGGTGTTCTAGAAGTTTGGAACTTTTAACACTCACACACACACACACACACACACACACACACACACACACACACACACACACACACACACACACACACGCACACACTTACTTCAATTCCTGCTACAGTAAATTACATTCTATCAGAAGATGCATTCTGTTTCACGGTCACTGTATACAACACGATGGTACGGCTCCCAGCATCTTTACCTCAAACGCTTTTCACCTTTAATAGCATGGTACTGTACTTTCATAGCTTACAGCATGATGTTGCCCTGCAAGACCAACCGTGTAACTGTTAAGCTCCGAATGACTTTAGGTATTGGATTCACCGTGCTAGAGGATATAGTCATCTCACACAGGAGCATTTTTATAATCACACCATAAGCCACGAAACGCCTTGTATGCAAGCACAAGCATATAAACAGATTTTTTACTGTAATGCAAGTCGCACAGAGTGCACTGCATGATCAAATCCCTGCTTGGAACAAATTATCAATGCCAGGTGAAGCAGTTCCTGAGACACAGCCTTCAGTAAACAAATCAAAATCCAACAATCACGCATACTGCTAGTACTGTAGGTGAGGTAGATGCTGATAACCTCAACAATGTGGACTGTTTCCTCAATTCTAACCTGTTCTGATGTAATGAAAGGAATGTAGATGACGTTATACAGTAAATATGGAGATCCTGACCTCCATTCACAGCATGTTAAACTTCTTGTAACCTTTACAGTACATGTAATGTTTCATCAAACTGAGGCGACAGCTGTATTAGTACACTATGACCCAAGCAATCACGAGAACTCAGGCAAAGACTGTTCAACAGTATATCATTTTATACACCTCCATATAAAAACATAACAGCAATTTAAAAAAAAAAATCAGGCTTTTCAAGCCTTCCTGAAAGGTATATAATAAAAAAATAAATCAGAAAATGTTTGCCAATTCTACCATGGCAGTGTTACATGTTATCAGTGTGTATTCATAGCTAAAATTGAGATCACTTTATATTAAGCACTTTACTTAAGAAAATAAAAAACTGTTAAAAAAAATAAATAAAATAAAACACAGCATATGGAAGTAAAAGCAAAGCTCTGGAATCTGCCATGCTTTCTGGGAAGGCTGCCCAGCAGGTAAAGGGTTAAGCACGGCTGAAAGAAATAATTCTATTACAGCAAAGCTGTTGCGTCTATGCCTTTACAGCAAAAAGGGTACTTTGAGAGAAGAAGAAATCCACAGCATTTACTGTGCATGTATATTAGATGGGATTATTGCATTCTGCTCTATTGAATTGGTACCACAGTCCCAGTCTGCGTGTCAAGCTGTTAGAGACTGACCCAGATTCCAGCTGGGATCCCTGCCACTGCTCGTCCAGTACCCAGGCCCACCAGGAAGAAACTAATACACCAGGCATGGTTACTGAGATCCTACCACCAAGCCCTTTACTAGCATTAAATACTACGCAAGCTGTCCACTCCCTCGGCTCTAACTGGAAAGGCACACACAGACCAGTAAATGCAAATATCAAGCACATTTTCCTCTGGATAATCAGAGCCACACTTCCTCCTCATCACTAAGCGCTAACAACTAGGTCACACTGTCTCCCAATCCATCAGCTCTAACCACTAGGCAACTGTACCTCCCAGTCCCTCATCTCTAACTACTAGCCCACCCTGCCTCCCAGACCCCTATTCATTACATTTTATTTTAAATTCTGTCGCATTTTCACTCAAAGACACATTCTGGTTCTGGGAAGTGTCAAAGTTCAGGGTTTAATCAGGGCCGCGGATATATCATTGGCACGTGGCCGGTGGCTGCACACCCACTCCAACACGACAGCGCAGAATTTATAGCGTCATAAACCAGACAGGCCCATAAAACACACAAGCTGATCAGCAAACTTTATGGCAAAGGAAAGCGTAGGGGCAAAGAGCAAGACCGCAGACAATACTAGTCAACAACATACAGGTGGTGCTGTGTGCAATATCTTTTCTGCGATTGCACAGGACAGGACGCAGGACAGACATGTAGAGCCACTCCAGTGTTACTGCCCATGCAGACACAGGGACTAATTACTAAAAATTCAAGGGGTCATTTCTCCAGCAGCTATCCTCCACATTTTCTAGTACTGACCGAAATCGCTGGTAACTTTCGACTAAGGCTGGAAGAGTTTAAATGGTATGAAAACAGATTTTCATTTTACATTTTAATTATTGCGATACCCCCTTACTTCACACCTCAATCACAGCAAGGTAGACTCCTGTGTAGAGGACATGCTGTGCATCAAATAATAATAGAGAGAGCGCATCTGCAGGTTATTGACCATCTTGATAGTTTGGGATTGCTAAACTGCCAGTGGCTTCAGACTTTCTTTTAAGAAGCAATAAATAAAATAAGGAATTCAGTCAGTCAGAGCTTGGGATTCACTGAGCCCCACAATCCTGTTTTCAACAAGCCACATCTTTCATGTAAACAGTAATTTGCTGAAAACATAAAAGTTATTTCTGTAGCTTAGAGCTGCTATTACAGTTAATCTGCAACTATAGTAAACAAAATGGACAATAATTGATACTGTTTTCCCTGGTTTGAAAGCTATATATTTTGCTGTTCCAAAACACTACTTTTATTATCCCTGCTGGGCAAGCATATCTGTGTGTGTCCACGTGTGTGTGTGTGTGTGTGTGCGTGCGTGGCAGGCAGAGGCACATTTTCAATCACGTCTGATTTGCAGCAGCATGCACATTACTAATGCTGCAATAGCTTTGGTGAAATGTGTCTTCATTACGATCTTTTCACTTGCTTGCTGTGTGCTAGTTTAATACTGGAATGATACCGATGTTTTGGCGGCGTTTCATGGCAGGGAACTAGTCAGCTGTGTCAGTCAGCCCTAAATAAGATCTGTCCCACGCTGGAATATCTCGCCACCCGTGGTTTGTATTCCAAGGAACACCTCTGTTCACTACTAGGTGTCATCCCTATTTATCTATGTATAAAAAAATATACCAGAGCTATTTTTATACTAGTCTTCTTACACAATAACCTATTTAAACACGTTTTTATATTATTATTATTATTATGCACACAACTCAAATTAAATACATGCTTGTTTAATTCTATCACATAAACGAGACCTTGACAAGCGAAAATGCATCATTACAAACAAAATGGCCAGGATGTTATGTATGTATGTATGTATGTATTATGTGTAGTTCAATGTCGTAGCACAGTATGTTCTACAATAATGAGAATCGCAATTTATCAAACCACCGCTGCAGACCGCATCCTCAGCTCAATACATGTACACAGCTGTTTGTACATACACGACGCGCTACGTCTTAAGATACTAAGAGGATGTATCACATACTGTAATGTATTGCATGATCCAGGACAACGGAGGGCTATTTATTGTAGTGTATAACTGGTAATTAATAGTCTTATTATTATTTGTACAGAAAACATAGGCAAATGCGCTATTCCACACTGCCTAAGGAAACAAACCTACCCTAACCCGAAAAATGGCCCATTCATAATGTGTCGTATTATTGGGAATTCCGTGACTGTTAAAAACTGGATGGTTTAAGAAGAGTGGATACAAAACACTGGTTTTAATAAATAAATAAATAAATAAATAAATAAAATCCGTCTAGGCCTATCCTCCCTTTTCGGGGTTCAATCGCATTTTCCTGCTTCCCAGAAGCCAGAGGCGCTCCCTCCAATACGGCGTAGCGACTCTACAATCCTGGCCTTGGGTTAAAAAAAATAAATAATGTAGCCAAAAATAACACAGCAATTTTCATTAGCGGAAAAAAAAAACATTTCTGCGGCATTTCATTTTTAAATACGTCTCTTTGTCATTTATAATGTGTTAACTTTAGGCTACAAAACCCACCAAAGCAGTTAAGAGGTATTCCAGCAGAAGTTTCACAGCACAATACACACTGCATACTCCGGACTGCTTGTTTAATCCCGGCATGTTGCGAGAAACAATGAACCCAAACAATACCAAAAACCGAGCAATTCTGAAACAATGTATCACGCTGTGAACAGCAAAAATATATACATTGTATCATAAAGATTAACAAGTCCAGCTTTTCTGTTTATGTTTTGGAATAAAACTACCAAAAACAACTGACATTATTTGCAAAACCGTAGTATTTGTAAATAAAACAAACAAACAAATCAAAAACAAAAAAACGAGGAGAGTAGCCTGCAAACCAAAACATTTCAATTATATATATGTATATAAAGACATCCAAACTGCACATTCACCACTTACCAGCGTGCAAACTGTGAGAGATGACGGAATCGTATCTCGGGTCGTGCTTGTAATAATAATTTGCTTCTCCTGTTCGGGCTGGTTCTACTACTAGTAAATTGCCGTGTTATTACGATTAATAAAACTCAGGAGGCTGGCAGCTTCATGATCCCGGAAAACACTGACTACAGAACCCGAAGACAGAGGAGTCTGCATGAAAGCCATCTATCGCCGTGACCAAAATAAATCTTTTATTTTCGATTGTCACCCACCGATCAGCAGCGGAGCCAAGTCAATGCTTGGCAGGACAGATAATTTCAACGCCTGTCAAACTCCAGACGTGTCGTATTTTGCACTCAGGATCTCCGTTCTGTTTTACAAGTTAGGGTTCCTAGAAATCAACCCAGCAAAGCGAACGCTGCTGTGGTGCGTACTGTGTAGTACTGCTTCCCCGCCTCTACCAACACGGCATCGCAGGTAGAAACATTCCTGTAACCGATCTTTGCACAGCAATCCCAGTGGCGAGGTGGAAACAGAGACGAAGCGCAACACCACAAAGTTTCTTCGCTCTGACACTAGAGTGGAGTCCGGAGGCGGTACTGCCCGGCCGGTGTTGAACAGTGCAAGGTACAGGAGTCCCCTAGCGCTTGTGCACACAGTGTCGACACTGTCTGTGGTATATTAATCACAGTCACACACCCACGCCGTGCACGCCCCGGGGTGTTAGTCTATTACTGTAATCATCCCGAAGCTGACCAGTGACCTGGTCAGCTGTGTCAGTCAGGCCACCAGACTGAAGGTCTATCCCACACTGGAATATCTCGCCTCTTGTGATTTGCAAGGGTACGCATTTGGCGCTAGGGTACCTCATAGAGCGCCAGCAACATTCAATTCTGGCGCCACTGTTTAATCGTGTTTTATTGTATTCCTTACATGATGATGATGATAGTTTCTCAACGGGTCTGGACTACTCACATGACCCACCCCACAATCATCCACACACACAGGAGAGAAGGTTTGTGTCGTGTGGGAAGTTGTGAGGGGGGCTTAATTAATGCGGGGTTTGATAATTTAGTTAAACTTTCAAACGGTTCCCTGGTTTGTATTCCAATGAACACATCTGTTCACTACTAGGTGGCATCCCTATTAAGCTATGTATAAACATATACCAGATTACATAAACCAGTCTGAGCCCATCTGAAAATTGGATCACATTTTGTTTTAAAGAAGCCCACAGCCAAATTGGCTGCCTAAGTGATACCAATCGCTTTATGCCAAAGCAATCCTATTTGTAAACTGCCTGGGCCCACAAAACATACTGTACTGGCACCACGACTGCCAACAAAACTCCTTTCGAATGGGGAAAAAAGGAGGAAAGCAATGAGTTTGCTGGCAAGTAAAATAAATGGGATGTATCGTTTGAGATGCTGCGCAGAGATTACACGGCTGCAGATAGGCGGATTATTAAACTAAATCCCTGGAAAACAAACAGAGGCACAGATCAAGCAGATTGGATTTGGCACTCACATTATGTATATACAGTGAGTGAGTCAGGGATGGAAACACGACTCCTATTGCATATCAGCCTCTCTCATTCCAGGTTTTACTGCACGCTTGATTAGCCACAGTGTGTATAGGCAACACGCTCAGGTGTGTTTTACTGAACTCATAGTGAAACCAGGAATGGATCGAACTGCTATGCGATGGGAGTCTTATTTACATCTCTGGTGTCAGCCTTACAGTGTGGGTTATGCACTCCCAAACAGACGACTACATCAAAGATACAGGTCCAGCTGGTTCATTCATTGTGATGATATGCAAGCAGACTCAGATGATGGCGTGTATTGAGATTCACTTTACTTGATTTGACATAAGTAAAGGTAGATTTAATCCATGTTCGCCGAACGGGTGGCTGTCAATCCATATTGCAAACCCAAACCAGAGCTCAAAGTAGCTCAGCACCGCCCAATGTTAACAGTATTAAATGAACTCCCTGCAGAATCACGTCCTTCTTTAAGCCTTCGCTGCCACCTGCCGTGCAGTCTGTGAACTGCAGTCTCCGTGTAGCATATGCACAGCACATTACTGAGCCCTTCCTCCGTGTTTCTTCACTGTAACAGAGCCCCCAACTCTCCCTCAATCTGTACCCCTCTATACTGTAACAGAGCCCCCAACTCTCCCTCAATCTGTACCCCTCTATACTGTAACAGAGCCCCCAACTCTCATTTACAGATCAGTCACTGGAAACTATACAGAAACCTTGGCCACTAGAGGGCAGTGCAAGCTAAAATATTCCATACAAACCCCTGGTCATCCCATGCATTTCTTTTTAATCCTTTATTACAGGAGGCAGTGTGGTCCAGTGGTTAAAGAAATGGGCTTGTAACCAGGAGGTCCCTGGTTCAAATCCCACCTCAACCACTGACTCATTGTGTGACCCTGAGCAAGTCACTGAACCTCCTTGTGCTCCGTCTTTCGGGTGAGATGTAATTGTAAGTGACTCTGCAGCTGATGCATAGTTCACACACCCTAGTCTCTGTAAATCGCCTTGGATAAAGGCGTCTGCTAAATAAACAAATAATAAAAAATAAAAAAAAATAATAACAAACCTCACACAAAATAGCTCAGCCAATCAGGTTCTCAGTACAGCCATCCATTTTCTTACTGCTTGTTGGCTGTAGGAATGGCTTTGCAGTAAACGAAGAAGCGCTCATTAGCTTCTGTGAGTGTGAGTACCCTGTTAGCTGAATCCGCTATGGGGCTGTTATACCCGGTTTCCACAAGCACAAGCAGACTGTGAGAGCCCCAGGCCGAACGAGGCTGTTGCAAAGGGGACGGTGCAGCCCTGCTTCACAGAGCTCTGTACCATTAGTGTTGTTAAACTGATGAAAAGAATGTTAAAAGCACTGTGGTTTCCAAAATATAAAAGCCACCATTGCTTACTGCAGGGGTTTGCACCCTGGTGGAGAGCGACTGACTCTCCTGCTATTCATTTCAACCCAGCGCTCCGTTACTTCTTTGAACCAATTATTGGCTTAACTAGTCAAGAGCAACAGGTGTTCCAGATCTTTAGCCAGTGATGATGTAAAGACACCTCGACAAACTGCAGGATTGGGGCTCTCCAGGACCAGGGTTGGGGACCCCTGTTCAACTGTATAACAGGATCCACTGGCCACAGGAAGAAACACACACAAGTTTTAAATAGGCGATACTGGTGCAGATATTTTGATGTGTTTGTTTGTTTTCGTCAGATTCAATGTCTGTTTTCTTGCCAGAGGATTGCTGTGTGTATCTGGTGTGTGTGATCAGAGGATTGCTGTTTGTATCTAGTGTGTGGTCAGAGGATTGCTGTGTGTATCTGGTGTGTGTGATCAGAGGATTGCTGTGTGTATCTGGTGTGTGATCAGAGGATTGCTGTGTGTATCTAGTGTGTGATCAGAGGATTGCTGTTTGTATCTGGTGTGTGTGATCAGTGGATTGCTGTTTGTATCTGGTGTGTGTGATCAGAGGATTGCTGTGTGTATCTGGTGTGTGATCAGAGGATTGCTGTTTGTATCTGGTGTGTGATCAGAGGATTGCTGTTTGTATCTGGTGTGTGTGATCAGAGGATTGCTGTTTGTATCTGGTGTGTGTGATCAGAGGATTGCTGTGTGTATCTGGTGTGTGTGATCAGAGGATTGCTGTGTGTATCTGGTGTGTGTGATCAGAGGATTGCTGTTTGTATCTGGTGTGTGTGATCAGAGGTTGCTGTTTGTATGTGGTTTTCACATTTCCACAGTGAGCTATCAGCATGAGAAGAGCCGTGTCATAGACTCCTGTGTGAAGGGATTAGAGAGAAGGTGCTGAAGTGACAATGACAAAGAGAAAGGGTGTCTGCAGGATCTCATGTATTCACTCTGGTTATACATTTGCAGGGCTTGTCATGACTTTTAATATGCTTTACTATACCTCTCTGGGCTTGGCAGACCTTACCTATGATCTACTATGCTTTCACTATTATTAGACTTGGCTATGGTAAACTTTAACAAGGGGTAACCAAGTTGTGTTTAAAGCTGCACAACCTCACCATCATATTGAAATATAAACCACTTTGGGGTTCTGTAGTTTAGCTGATGGAAAGCACATGTCGTTGACTGGTAAGTTGGTTTACATTACCGAAAGCTGTAGGGTTGCTGAAACACCAAAAATAACCACCACCGCAAAACAGTGCAATTCAGTGACTGATGTGCAAGTGAATGACTGAAGTTTCATGCCGGTTTACCTCTCCTCCTGAAACCTGCGTCCTTCTAGGATCCGTGCTGCACTGGAAGCTTGTGGCTCCGATTAGTATTTTATTCTTATATCAAGAGCCTTAAGGAAACATTCAAACACATTACATTTCCATAACGGTAACATGTGAAAAATGTACAACAACGTGTTTTTTTTATTTTTTTTATTAGGATCAGCTGAAAATGCATATAGATTGTCATAAGAAAACCAAAGGGAATGAGCTGCGCTAGAAGCCAGCGAGGGGTATGATGTGAGTGGGCACGGCCCTGTCTGATTTAGTGATAACCTCATTCTATCAGCACCTCATCACAATGTGCGTGGGGGCTCTGTGCTCTTCTTACAAATGCTACTTATTTTGAATATAAAGTATGTGAATGTGTCTGTTAATAACATAAAACAAAAACATGAAACAGTGACAAAACAGAACACATCACAATGGAAAAAGCGGCTGGGTTTACCACCTCCTCTAATTCAATTGAAAAATTCCCCTTCGTTTCAGATAAAACTTTAAGAGAGGCACATTATGAAAATAAATGTGATTGAAGGGCTAAGGGAACTCTGAAAACAGATGCAATTGCAGAAAGCGTGAATACACAGCAGCATTATATTTTAGTCTTATTGAATAAATCATGCCTTTCACTTGAGCACAGTGGAAAGCAGTACGAATGCAACTGCTGTGCTGGGCTCCACAAGGGATTAAACCCTATACTCTGGTAAAGGCTTACTGTCATAGGACAGGGTGACTAGGAGGTCAGTTTGCTACATAGCAATGATGCTGTGAAAAGAAAAGAAAAACACGTCAAACCAATTTGAAGGATGCTGTCAGACAAGACATGTGGTGCGTCCCTGTGAAAGAGCAGCATCTAGCACCCTTCTCTGAGACAAGCCTTTTTAATGCAGCTAACACCACAGCACTTCTCACAGGCGCATGGCGGCAGTTCTAGAATCATTTCCCATCATTTGGTGTAAACGAGCCACCATGAGAGAGAGGTCACCATTTATGTATTTATTTATATTACAATAGAAATATTACTGAATGCATTTCTATCTCTAATACTGTTCCCAGGTCTGTTCCACTTCTGATCCCATCACCCCGAAACTGGCCAGCTGCTCGGAGTTTGCTTCAGAAAACTGACTGTAAACAGGGCTGGGAAAGAGACTGTTTCAGACAGAATATCTGCAGCAGTGTGTCAGCTTAAATAAACAGGGGGAAAGGGGGGCCCTGAAACAGATTGGCTGGACATATACTGGCAACAGGGCATCAAAACGGTTCAATCTGAAAGGACAAAAAGATTGAGTGTCTTCAGCACAGAATGCCACTGGAGTCCCATGACTTTGTTCTCAAGGATCTTGAGCCATTCTTCTCATAGAATCCTGGCTGAGTATTACCCAGCGTGTTGCATGGCTTCCATCCCTATATGAATCCACATTACCATCAGATAGGAATAAAAAGCCATAGAACACAGTGGGGAGGAGAGAAAGGGGAGGAGAGGGGTGGAGAGGAGAAGGGAGGAGAGGAGAGGGGAGGAGGAGAAGAGGAGAGGAGAAGGGACCATTGACATTGCACTGGGATGTTTGTAAAGATCAGCAGGATTTCCATGCAGGTTTTAGCATGCTCCTTACAGTAGTGGATCCAGGATCTGGCAGCACTGAACCTAAAACAGAAAGCGTAACAGGTAGAATTCTGCATACTGCGAGAAACAGGATCTTAAGATTCAGCTTCTCCTACTGACGTAATGCAACACAAATTTAAATAAACGTTTCAGCAAGCATGTCAGATAAAATGTCAAATGTCTACAGCAACAACAACAACAACTTTATAACTTTAAAAGTGCAGTCTTAACCCGAATCCTTGTCAATGGGTTCCACTCATCTTCACACACTGTAGAAGTGCATTTCCTCGTTTGAACCACAAGGGGTCACTACAGCCTATCTTATAGGCTCCTCACTAAACAGAGTATGACATAAGGCTGAAAATGTTACAATTCATACACTGGAAACATGACTGCATTGTGGGGCTCAGTGACTCTGCTTAATGTTCTGAGCTGAACACAATGAAATTTCAGGGTCACGACACATTACTCAATGATCCAAAACACAAACAAACACAAACTGCAAACCCCGTAACAACCCAGTAATGCAGATAACAAACTGAACCCTCACTATGTACTTCACTGTGCTTTTCCCTCCATATACTGTGCATGTGCCATGGCTGTTACCCTGCTTTCACTGTTAGTCATGCTTTGATCAGCTGTAATATCCGTTTATGAGGGTTAGCTCAAGCATTTGTGCCAGGAGGTCTGGTCTGTCTCTGTATGTCGCTGTATCCCAGCTGCTGCAGACAGAGCTGCAATGGGTGTTCCTGTAGCCCAGATTTCTCAGCCCCAGTCCGTACCGCACAGGAGAAACCCAGAGGAGACGCGTTTCTGATTTCTATGTATTTTGTATTTTTAGTGGAACACTGCATTCTTATCTGCTTAGTCTCCTAATGAGACCCATTACAGGAGCATAAATAACAGCTCTTGTGTTGACACGGGCTTCAGTGTCTTGCTCGCCCTGCAATGTTATGGTGTTTCTTGCAGCAGCACATTGTGCTCTTAATGAGGCTGGTGTGATATTTCTCATATGGAATGGAGCCCCTGTGCACCAGCACTAATGACTCTGAAGGCATCCAGCCCAGGGCTCCTGCCAGCCTCATTAACAGGGCTCTGGGAAGTGTTGTCTTTTTAAAATCAGGAGTCACTTGCTAAAGTATTTGTTTTTTTGTCACTGATGGCAAGGGCAGGTTTGCGCAGAATACCTTAAATATGTGCTTTCCCTTCTCATATATATATTTAAATCATTACAGAATTGTATTCTCTTGAAAAAAAACTAGCAGTGAGAAGAAAGCCTTCTGTCTGATCATAGCAGGGGTGGGTTTAATGTCTTGGATACATGATGGGCTGACAGCGTTGTAGACTGAAGCTCCCATCTGTCTGTCTGCCTGCCTGTCTCTCTGTCTGTCTGTCTGTTTGCCTGCCTGCCTGCCTGCCTGTCTGTCTGCCTGCCTGCCTGTCTGTCTGCCTGCCCCCCAAGTGAGGGACCCCAAGACATTGGGAGTCTGGTAAAGGGCTTTGCTGAAATACAGGGTACAACTCTCATGCCATTTTTCTTTCAAACTTAAACAAGGCATTTTAACAGCTGCAGCACATAACAGGATCACTGCTGACAAGTGATGTTTTTGGAAGAAAAAGTTCAAACAGAATCCAATTTAACTCTGCATACAGAACGCACAAGTGATATGGGCGTTTGGGCACACATATCCTTGGGGAGTGGGTGGTGGATCAAAGCAAAGCCAGTATGATGCACATTTACAACAACACACAACCTTTACTTGAATGATTAGACTGACATTCAAAACTGGGAATAGCATGATGAGTAATGCACTTTTCATGTGTCAAAAAGACAACAGCAGCAACCTGCTGCCTGCTCTGTGAGCGCTCGTCCTCTGAAGTGCCCCTGATTGTATCTGCCGCTGTGACCTGCTTCATTTTCTGAAGGCGCTGAATGCACTGCAGACCCCAAGCCCGGAGTGCAGTGAAAGACAGGCAGAGACGCAACTCAATGGCTGGTGATGATGACTCACACAGGTAAGTGTGGCTGAACATTCGGATTCCATGGAACCCAGCCTGTCTGCCTTTCCTGTGTGTGTGTGTGTGTGCATGTGTCAGTAACTGTGTGTGTGTGTGTGTGAGGAGGAATCTTTTCTCTGACTCTTGAGGAGCTGTGTCTTTTAAATGGGGTGCATCCTATTGCAATTAGCATCTGAAAAGCAGCTGTTAATGAAGCAGTGCCTCTCAGGGGAGCTGGGTTTATGAGTAAATAATCGGCATTGTAAGCTCTGTATAAAGAGCCGGGAGGCAGGGGCAGCTGTTTACTGCACTGCATTGCAGGAGCACACTCGGCTCCCCGGAGACCCGCGCCAGCACAGTATCACTGAGCACTGAGCACTCATTCCCAGGATGCTGGATGCTGGCATTTTTACATCTTCGCTTCAAACAGCTCCAGTTTCTTTCCTAGAGGTTTCTACACGTTTTAAAATGAAAGGTTTAGCAACGAAGGTTTTTAAAATCAAAAGGTGCCCAACATGATTTATTTATGTGAGTATTACTATTATTATTATTATTTATTTCTTAGCAGACGCCCTTATCCAGGGCGACTTACAATTGTTACAAGATATCACATTATACAGATATCACATTATTTAATTATTTTTACATACAATTACCCATTTATACAGTTGGGTTTTTACTGGAGCAATGTAGGTAAAGTACCTTGCTCAAGGGTACAACAGCAGTGTCCCCCACTGGGGATTGAACCCACAACCCTCTGGTCAAGAGTCCAGAGCCCTAACCACTACTCCACACTGCTGCCCATAAACCACAAAGCCCTGGGAAGTACCTAACCCACTGAAACAAAACTGCTTTAATTAAGCATTTCTTTAATGATGTTCAGGGTGTAATAATAGAAACGAGAGAAATTTGAAGAATTCACTGAAACTTAAAAGAGAATCTAGGAATGTTCAAATCCATGTTCATTCAGGAGATTTAATGTAAACACATTTCCTATGGTTTAATCTTAAACCTTGGGAAACTGGGTTACCCTAATAACCTCCAAATGGTCAAAACGAGACAGCAGGCACTCACAGGATCAATTTTCAGAGCTGTGTAACTTTGCAGAAAGACTCGCAGACTAGCCAAATAAAAACTAAAGCAGCTGTCTGTTTTATCTATCTTTCTTATACAACCAGAGTGATGTTCCTATCTCAGCAGAGTTTCCCAGACCTGAACAGTGAGCTGGGGTGCTGAAAGAGTTAAAATTCTGAAAGTTCCAAAGGTCAGCAGGTCATGTGTAATTAATGTGATTCATTTGATCAGCTCCAGAGAACACGCAAGGGTGCACCTCCACCCTTCTGCTGCAGCTTGGGAGCTGAGGTGACGACCCCAAATCACACGCTGGAAGGCTCATTTCTTTAATTGACGACGTAGCCATCCAAGAAGGAAATAGATGTTAAGTTGAAAGGAGGGGATGGGGAGGGGGGATCTGGTCTTCCTTTGATCTGCACCGACATGGGACGGAGAAGTCAGGAAGGATTTTTATTTTTAGGTACCCTTTTAGGCAGGAATGTTATTTTCTAAGGAGGGCCTTAGTTAGGAATAAAAAGTGAACCTATTAATCTAGCATGCACATACATGGCCTAAAGGGCTACCTGCTATGAGCCCCCATAAGGACCCCAGCATGCTGTTGTCAGTGCTGTGCACTTCAGAAGAGATGTGATACAGCCTTGCTGTACTGCAGTAGAGAAGGTCTTATCGATTCCAGTAACCAGACCAGATACTCGTTAAGTTCATTGTGTTTATTTGTTTCAGTTCCTGGTCTCTCTGCCTGTATTTGAATAAGCAGCCGCTCTGTCACTGCAACACAAAACTCAGAGACAAGACCAAATTACCAACATAACACTCTACTGACTGAAAAGCAAATTAAACTAGAAGTGGATTTGCAGTGAGTATGGCTTGGGAAGCCATTGACATGTGGTGCACTACTGTTTCGTCTTCTGACCTCTGCTGGTGAGACGAGGTTATGAGGTAAGCTCTATAACTGCCCATGCAAGTCAGCCCGGCTCTCTTGCACAGTGGTTAAGACGTTCGCTTGGGGATTGCCTGGCTGCTGCTTCGTGCCAGCCTCCATCCTGCTACACCAAGCTTCTCAACACCATTCCCTTTGCAGTGTGCCTTATCACTGCCACTGCACCTGTCTGGGTCATGCCAGGGACTGCAGTATCCGCAGTTATCATTTCCGCACTGTTTGCATGCCTTAAGCACACTGCTAATACAATGCACTGTGAGGCGAATTCAGACATCTGATCAGGACTTATAGTTGACAGCATACAACAAATCAGATTCAAATTCAAGAAATTTCCTCTAAACTAACAGCTCCGTGTCTCATTTGAATTTTTATTGATTTTCATTCTGCAAAACCAGGAAACCACTCGGGTGTGCCACAAACAACTCTCCTCAACTCCGTTTTTCATGAAACCTTGTTCGATATTTGTTTTCCCAGCTCTGGCTGCCTAATTGATGGTTGAGTCAAGCATTCAATTCCAGTTCTGCTGTTGATTCAATAGTGCAGTCCCTGTAAACGCAGAATGGATTACTGGGACTCAGCATTTTCAAACAGCCCAAAACTGGCCAACAAAAAGCCTAAAACTAATTAACAACCACTCTGTAGAAACTATGAACTCCAGTACACCGTTTCCTGGTCCGCTTCCAGATGCATGTCACGAATGCTGGGAAAGTGCATTGCTCTCCTGCAGAACAGTTCTGAGAAAATCCAACCAAAGTTGACTGGAAGGATTGTACTTGTCCGTTTTTTTTAAAAAAAATTTTAGAACTACTAAAACGATCAGGACTGTGTCAGCAATCAGGCCCATGCTAAACCCATCAATGATGCACCTGGTTCTTTTCCTGCTTCAACTAACGCTCTTTTCACGCTACTGAAACAGTGCGTGCTCATCACGCGTTGAGTAAATGGCAGTCGCGTGGCAAGGACGTTTTTCGTGCGTGTTGATCGCACATTTAGGCAGTGCGAATAGGATGAATCAATTGAGCACCCCCCAGACTCAGCAGAGACTGCCTTCACAGGTTTGACAACTCTGATTTCTTAGGTTGTTGGCACCTGATCACTTTAGCAACACTTCTCAGCATGGCAGCGCTATCAGCCAGGACACGGCAATCACTTCATTTCTAATCTAGTACAAGCCAACCTCTCTGCATTGCTGTGAATCACTGCCTAAAAATGCCACAATGCAGTATGAACTCAGCATTCTGCATGTTGAATAAGTTAGGGATTTCAATAGCAAAAGTGACAGCAATATTTTAGCATTGAGAAGTATTGTTGGCTTGGTCCAAGGATCAAGTTAAAGACATGTAACTAAAACAATACTTTTTCAAGACCAATATTTCTTAAAGAGTGGGAAGTGTTGCTATTAATGCTTACATCTAGAGTGCAATATCATTGAATTCACACGGGTAACTTGAGAATTGAGAAGTGTCTTGAAGGTAGTCCCGCAAACACAGAGAAAAGGTTAACTGGAAAATGTCCCTGTCCAAGCAATGTTCCATTAACAGCACACGCAGACACAGGACGAGGAGAAGGAAGAATCTCACGATTCAGGGGAGCAACACATCCATAGAAAAGTGTGAAACATGGCAGTAAGTCTGGGCAGTAAGTGCTCCTACAGTACACCAGAACATTCTGTCCATTCACCCGCTGCACATGAAAGAAACGAAGCAAAGATATACATTAAAAAGGCACTCAAAAGAAATGTCACGTTGCTTTCAAAGCCAGGGAGGCTGTTAAGGGTGCTCTGTGTGTGGACTGCGGATACCAGAACAGGGGTCCCTGGCAACAGACAGTCTGCCAAACACAAGAAGCCCTTTAGATACAGCCCGGGTTTAAGCAAGAGGATCACTCTTACTTCAAGGTTTCTTTTTAAATGGCGTGGGGACCAGCAGGGTACAATCGCTGACCGGGAAAAATGTAAGAAAAAAAAAGCTTAACCCATTAAGTGCCATTGTCCTCATTTGAGCACATTTTTAACTGGTATCTACCTGTTATTTGAATTTTCTCTTTATGATAACTTTAATTTCATTAACTTTAAAAGTTAAGTCTGAATGTAACTGTTAATTTAGCAAATTTTGCCCTTCTCAATATAAAATAAGAAACTGAAGCCTAAAAATGATCCAGTTCGCTGGTCTGATCACAGGAACGTCTAACTTAACTGTCCTCAGAACAGGACGCCGGGAATATATGCTGTACATTTTACAAATTAAAATGATTAAAAACTTTTAGAATGGAAGCATATCGATTTAGAATGTATCAGAATGACATTAGAGCTTGGGTTCAGATTTTTAAAAAGAAAAATGAATTTGGTACTTAATGTGGTTAAGCAAGAGGTCATATTTTCAAAGTTGGAAAGGAAAGGGTTGAAGAATAAATAAAGTACTATTCTCTAACCCACGGGTCATTCGTGTTCTTTGATTCCCAGTTCTTGCTGAGTCTAAACTTTTTCAAAATAAGCTTAAATGACAGAGAAAAAGACAGGAATTGAAAACATGAATGACAGATGGGTAAGATCATTATCCTTTTTTTAAAACCATTTAACTGCAGTTTGTAAATGTAATTTATTTGATTTTTTCATAAAATGGACATTATAATTATATAAAAAGAGAAACAAAAAATATGAGGATGTTGAAGAGCTGTTCGGGTCTATATTGCAAAACTACCTGTCGTTTTTTCATCTTACAAAAATGAGACAAGAATTTTCAAAATAATATTTTCAGCAACAAGAGCTTGATGTTGAAAGGTTTAACATCTAATTTTATAACTAAGCTATTGAATATCTTGCTAAATCGAGTTATGAGTTGCATGGTAGAATTAATTTACTGGAAAATCAAATTAAATAAGAATTACTACAAGTACTGCAATTAAGTTGATTGGTTTTCCCGTTCTATTCTGAAATTCTCATCTAGACCAGATTCCACAGGGAGTTAGAAGGTAGAAATGTCATGAATACAGCTCTGCGTTTTTACTGGCCTCGTCCAAATTGGTACAATATGAGATCTTCTATATTGATTTTTAAAGGGTAATGGAAGCCTTGAGAGTTGAAATTTATACTTTCTTTTCAATTTCACAACTCTGGATCTTGTGACCTGAATCAAAGACTTTACACAAAATATTACAATAGGTCCAAACTTGAACTAAAAAAAAAAAAAAATCCATTTGAAAACTTGTTAGCGATTCAGTCAATTACCTGCAAAGAATATTGTCATAATCCATCCACATCATCTACAGTCAAGAACAGATGGGGTCTACTTTCATGATCCTAAAATGTATAAATCTATCATTGTAATTGTTTATGTAGTAAATGTCCCTTATAAAGTTTACCACTGTATTTTTGCAGTGAGTCATGCTTTTCCCATCTTATACTATGCATTTACCAGAGTTTCCCCTGGTTTGCCATGTTTATTAATGTGATCTACCATACCTCGTTTTTCTTTACAGTGCTTACCTATACTTCACCATGCTAAGCGTGACAAATCTAATAGCAAAAACCTCATGCAGGTCATTCCCATCCATTAAGCAGCCCCATGCTTTTAGGCAGCTGCTCCATACCTCCACTCTAATATATATATGGGGCAGCAGTGTTGAATAGTGGTTAGGGCTCTGGACTCATGACCAGAGTGTCATGGGTTCAATCCCAGTTGGGGGACACTGCTGCTGTACCCTTGAGCAAGGTACTTTATCTAGATTGCTCCAGTAAACACCCAACTGTATAAATGGGTAATTGTATGTAAAAGATAATGTGTCATCTTCTAACAATTGTAAGTCGCCCTGGATAAGGGCGTCTGCTAAGAAATAAATAATACTAATATATTTTCCACAGTAACATTAAGCTACGCATGCACTGGGGAACACACACACCATGGATGTGTGCAGTGTGTAATCTTCTGCAGGTTTTACTACGAGCTCTATGTTGTAACAGGGTGTAAACCTGCGACTACGCACACCTGAAGCAATCGTCTTCAGCGCAGTGCAAAAGAGCGGGGCTTGTCTGCATTTCCCATGCATTTGCTATGGTTTGCCATGGTTTTTTCTAACATGCTTGACCATACCTCTCTGTGTTTTGGGGCTTACCTATGCTTTGTTACACTGTGCTGTTTTTTTTAATAACACAAAGGGTTTTAAACTTCTCACTAACAAGGGGCAGATCTGCAATGGCAGTGCATCACACAACATTTCCTGTTACACTGTCATCGCCCTGAGTTTTTGATCTCCACAGACTGTCTATTAAATCAGTCAAGAGTGACACCTGGAATAGCTTATTAGCTGCTACAAAGACTCAGCAAAGAAACAGTTCAATGGCAGCAAAGAGAAAGCACTATTTATAGATGTTTGAGCTTTTGGAAGTTCAAAAGAAAGTGA
This sequence comes from Acipenser ruthenus, assembly GCF_902713425.1. Taxonomy (NCBI): domain Eukaryota; kingdom Metazoa; phylum Chordata; class Actinopteri; order Acipenseriformes; family Acipenseridae; genus Acipenser; species Acipenser ruthenus. Next base: position 27,778,930 of record NC_081213.1, read on the forward strand.
CGGTTCTATGTTACAAAGAAGGCATGTTTTTTTTCAAAGGATGATTTCAGAAGGAGAATATGGAGAGCTAGCGATCAGTCCCAGCTGAAAATGGTGGAAAAAATAGCAGAAAAAGGAAAAAAGAAAATTGCTTGCAAGGTTTCTTCAAAAGAAACAGAATGAATGAATCCTGCTAGATCACAAGCACACACACAATAATCAAATGTAATGACTCCATATACCGTATCTGCCTACACGTATTCCCTGCTGTGTCACGCTTGCTGAATTCAAATAAGATAAGAAACGCTTAAGAGACAATCAATTGCAATCTGCTGTGACTCAAAACATGACAAGGATGACAGGGTTTCATCTCACAATGTAAAATACCATACGAGAGTCCAGGGCAGCTGAAGGTAAGGTACTACTGGTTTTGAAATGTACTACAGTGTAGTATAAAGTGTGTAATATGCACACTGAATAAACCTTATCTACAGTCTAATAAGGAGTGCCCTCCTAATGGTCGTTTGTGGCACTGCACCACGTAACTGCCCAAAAGTGTTCGTACACACACATGAACACACGTCAGCCTCACATCACAGAGCAACTCACACACAAAAATCTGCATTTATTTTTGTGGATTTTTTATTTAAAAAACAATTAATGCATATTTCTTGCCTGCAAACATTTCATGTTTTAGAGTATATAAATGTTTTTCAAATCTGGCAAGTTTATATATGTACTGGGGGATTACAGCTGACAAACGCGTTATCACAAAGCAAGGGCTGTAAAAGGAGAGCTGAAGGTCTAGGTCATCCTGCTGGGCAATTACTGCAGTAAAAGAAACTCTGCTCTGTTCAGAGAAAGTGGATGTTAAAGCTGATCCCACTTGTTCTCATTATTAGATCTGTGTGCAGGAATTCACACAGGAGATTCAAGTGCTTCCTATCATAGCAGCACGAGAAGGAGGGCACTGTCCAGGGACCCTTTGGACTGAACCCAGGATTCACTTTTAAAGGAACTCCTTTTCAAACGAATCAAAGCAAACAGGTGTAGGCGATTTGCTTTACTTCAAACATCCTTTTCTTTACCTTGCTGTGATGTTTGCAATCGATCAGAGTGTCTCCAAGCTGCTCTAACCCCAGCTCTGCCTTTTAATAATGTGTTCCCCTATAGCTGTCTCTGACTCACTTCAGCTAAATTCACTGCTGTCTGTGAGCTGCTATCTGACTTCCATTTACACAGTATAGATGGGATGGAGACAAAAGATATTTAAACACTGTTCTGAGAAGGGGGAGAACTCATCTAGTATTTTGCAAACTTGAAAAATCTGGATAGAAGCCAGTCCCTCGTCTTTGCAATTACCTGGCAGTAATCTTTTAAATCTGCCATGGCTAATTTGCTCAGTTTTATATTGTAGTACTTTTGTTGGTGCTTTTTGGGACACTGTGCTTGCAGCATGTATTTGAAGACTGAAGGTTTGATTGTGAGTTTGTATCTCCCCATTCAGAACAACTTTGCACATTCATTCAACTATGCCATGGACAACAAGAGACCATCCTTATGCTTCAACATCCTAATAAAGACAACACTTAAAAACCCTTCAAATAACCTACATTGGAATCTGCTTGGAATCCATAAAGATATTCACCCTCAGTTCAGACTTTGCACCCCGACTCATGCCATTTCCTCATCGGCTTTCAACGCATGCAGTAATCTTGTTCTTACACTGAGGTCCTGCATTGCCATTCACATTGACCCCTGGCAAAGGGACTGAAATGAAGTGAGGAAAGATACAGGGCTCCCTTTTATAACACTGCAGTCGGGAGCCATAGGTAGGAGACTGCGCAATTCAAGTGCGAGTCTAATAGGATTATGGTGCAAAGGGGAGCCATTACCGTACCGCCTATAACCTGTGCCTCTGTATAAAGGAAGCACTGTATACTCTTATAAAAGTTTACTGAGGTGTACATGGTCAAAGTGCTGCTGTGTAAGCGTAGCATAGCAAAGTGAAAGTGAGCACGATCACAGCTAAGTATGGTAAAGCCTGGCAAAAGTAGTGGTTAACCATGGTGAACCAAACATGAAAGCAAAGGGGAGGCATGGCAAAGTGCAAAATTACTGTGCAAATTTACCGTGACACACTTCTGTGAGGGTCTTTTTGACCGTCTCCAGCTCCTTTCACAAACAGCACCTTGAACTGCAGCTGCCATGCTGATCTGAGAACCCTTGAAAATGACAGGCAGACTGAATCACATTCTTTTTTTTTTTGTTTGTTTTTTTCCTTTTCCCCTGAAATTTCAAGAGCTAACATTTCAAAGACTTAGCAATCGGGCAATCACTTTGAAATGCTTCACAGCTCCACACTTCCAGCTACAGCTGAGACATCTGATTCTCTCCAATATAGATGTCATATTATTGGAGGTCAAAACAAAAGAATGTAGAGCGAGCTCTTAGACCTGTCATTTCAAATAGCTAGTTATGAAATCCGGCACGCACTATATAGGTGATGTTTTATACATATATTGTTAACTAAAACTCTGCAATCTGTACTTCAGCTTGACACTCTCCCCTATGGTGTTACGCTCTGTTTAAACACTTACATGCTGAATCTTCAACCCAGAAACCCCATCAGGGTCACCCACTACAAGATCAGGGTGAGGGGCCCGTATGGGTGACTGTGCCGATTGCTTAAGAACAACTCTGCATTACACTCGTACTACTCTTGAAAAATGCAATACTAGCAACAATGTATTTAAAAATAAGCAGTGTTTGCTTGTTGTTGAAGGATGTAATTACACTGTATTTATTTCCACTTTCAATAAACTGCTGTGAACTCCCACCCACACACGCAGCCCTTTCGTTGCTATCTAATATGGATCGAGTGATGTGTTGTGTTATCAGACTAGGGCTTCAGAGTACAAATAGTTTTTTTCTCCTTCTTTTCTATACGCGAGACTCACTCAGAGAGAAATAAACAAATGGGCACATGTTTAAAAATGAACCCCTTAACCTCCTGCCACAGCAATTAGTCATCAACCTGGGCTGCAAGGCCAGCTGTGCAAGACTGCACGCATTAGATGCAGTGGTTTTATAAGGACCAGGGTATAGCTTTACATTGTGCATAGCTCCAGGATGCTCTGAAGCAGCTGCTGCTCAGGTAAAAAGCATGAGGGTAATTTCCTGTGCAGTTTTACCATGGTAGACTTTTAGAAGGGTGCTAAAGAACCTCAACATGTAAACATGCATCCAAAGAAAACTGCAACAGTAAAACAGATTGCACAGGGAAATAACAGGAAGAGTTTATTATAAGGAAGCCCTTTCTACTCAAAGAGTCCATTCTCCAATCTCTCTCTCCATCGAGTGGGTATTGCACAAGCACAATGCTTCTACCTGGGCTCAGGAGCAGCTCTTTAGATGGAGTTGTTCCATTCTCTTTCAACACACACCTATGTAACACTGCCTGCACATAGGATTACCAGACAGCTCCCTCTGGCAATACACATTAGCTGTGCACTAGATGGCACTGTCCTTTGCAACTATACAGATATATACAGATTGCAGATCTAGCATGTGTTACATATATCTATGGTGAAAGAGAATCTGGTAACCAGAGCTGAAGTGCTGCTCCTGAATTCAGGTCAAAATGCCCCTTGGTACAAACTATATTATCACGTGAAACAAAACACAGTGTTTTACTGTTTGCTGTAAGAACCAAATCAGAGTGAAGAGTCAGTGGACTGCAAACACACAATTTAAACTATGATAATGTATCTGGAAGTACCTTTAGATAAATGATTATAGCATATATATGATTGTAAATGTAATTACTGTTCACGAGCGTCCGACATCCTCACCAGGCTGACCTAAACTACCTTAATTAAGAAGTTTACTAATGTTGATTAGTAAATGTTGACATGTTGTCCTTGAGGACCCACTAGCTTCTCCATTAAAAACTGACAGCATACAAACAACGCGCGGTGTCCATTCCCCGTGGATCAGGGCTGCTGATGAGAGATATTCCACGTCTTCACTGTGTACATCCCGCCCGCTGTCAGTCAGCCACATTTAAATACCAAATCATTTCTAGCCAGAGCCCCAGGAGCCTACGGGTGTTTACACAATTCAATTAACAGCGAGAATAAGAAGAGGAAGAAGAAGAAAAAGAAAACAGTGTCAAACTATTTAGGAAGGAGTGTGAATTAAAACTAAACAAAGCTCATTAGCAGAATGAAGCTTGGATCTCTATTGTTCGACCAACCGTGACCCCCCCCCCTTTCCCTCCCCAGCGAGAAGATACATTCCAGCTCCTGTAGCAAGCTGCCAATTAATCCAGCCTCCCCTCTCTCTCTCTCTCTCCCCCCTCTCTCTCTCTCTCCCCCCTCTCTCTCTCCCCCTCTCTCTCTCTCTCTCTCTCCCTCTCTCTCTCTTTGTAAACGCAGGAAAGCTGTCAGGGGGTGATGGTGCATGCAGTTGTGTTTCTTTCCTGGTGTTGAAGCAGAGTTAGCCTGCATGGGTTTGGGGCTCGGGCTCACATGAGAAGCAAGGAGGTGGGGAAAGCGCTGAAGCATCTCAGAGCGAAATTCGCTTCAACTAAATATCTCAATTGCCAGAAATACAGACAAGCGTGCATGGAATATACATACCCTTATTTGACTCTGTTTCTTCTCTTTTTTATCGTTCGTACTGTTGCTTCTTATGAAGGAATTCAAATGTCTTTTTCTTTCAAAAGCAAAGTCTCACCAGGGCACGTATACCTCAGTGCTACATACCCCAGCCTTCAAAAACACCGAGATTGTAAACTTGGCACACCAACACCAGTCTGTATGTGTTCTGGGACTGTCCCGTCATTGCCTCTTTTTGGAGCTGTGTAGCTTCGGTGTTTCTAAATTGACTGGCTCACAGTTAGTAGCTGAATCTTGTTCTTTTTTTAATGAATGACGACTCTTTGGTTAATCTTTCTTTGATTCAGTGTAGAACTCTACTTGCTCGCCTAACAGCAGCTAAAAAGTCAATTTTGCAGCTTTGGGTAACACCAGATTCAGGTCTGGACCTCTCTTGGCTCTGTCTGTTTAGAGATAGATAGCTGTAATGCACAGCCGGACAGTTCCATGTCAATATATTAAATCCTCTCCAATCCTGAAACCTAAACTCTGCCTAAATTAAGATGAACCCTTTACAGGTTTGTGGTCAATTGTTATTTAAACCAGTGTGAAATATACTGATGCCTTCCCTTCTGCACTATAAATAAATACATAAATAAATAAATAAATAAAGCAGTTCATGCAGCTAAACTAAAGCCAGCTGTTTACAATTCATTTGAAAGGTAATAAAACACCCATTTTGCATGCCTCACATGCACACCTCTGACACAGCAGCATTGTTTTTAGGGCTGTAGTACTGAACTAAAAGTCTGCAATTGTCCATTTCAGTCACAATAGACACGACAGTAGATCTGATAGAGTGTTCTTTTAGAGACAGTACAGTATATGTTACATGCCAAGTATCACTACATATCATAGGACTCTAAACATCTAAAACGGCAGCAAGGAACAAATAAAAACTTCAAATTGTACATTGTGTCAATCTTTTATAACCAATGAAAAGTACAGTGCAAAACGACATCTCTGCAATAGCGTTGATAAGTAAACATGAAATAATTCCCCCCAGAAACAGCATGCGTTCCACTGCCGGCAGTATTCACATCTGTTTCTCTGCTGCTTCAGGACCTCTGCATGTGTTCAATATCTGCAGCAGAGATGACACTGAAAAGGTCTGCTTCCCTCCCCACTTTGTTATGTTGTTCTTTTTTGCTTTTTTGCATGCAGACATAATTTAGAGAAAATGAAAGTCAATTTAATTATGGATGAGGAGAATTAATCTCGCGGCTGAAAGATAAAGGGCATTACTCTGAATTTCCGGGTGCGATACGGAGTGCTCATTAAGAGAGCGCATTAATAACGCACACTGCAGCAGAACTAACTGGGGACCCATAGTGGGCAGTGGGGGTACCAGGGAGGCAGGGAGGCAGGGAGACAGGGAGCAGAGAGATAGGGAGGCAGGGAGACAGGGAGACAGGGTACCAGGGAGGCAGGGAGGCAGGGACAGGGTACCAGGAAGGCAGGGAGGCAGGGACAGGGTACCAGGAAGGCAGGGAGCTGGGAGGCAGGGAAACAGGGTACCAGGGATGCTGGAAGGCAGGGAGACAGGGTACCAGGGATGCAGGGAGTCAGGATACCAGGGAGGCAGGGAGCAGGGAGGCAGGATACCAGGGAGGCAGGGACAGGGTACCAGGAAGGCAGGGAGCTGGGAGGCAGGGAGACAGGGTACCAGGGAGGCAGGGAGCAGGCAGAGGAATGGAAACGGATTCTTGCATCCCAGGCCAGGTAAACAGCATTTAAACTGAACTGCCACTCGTGATTATTTCAGGAGATTAAGTGTGACTGAAACAAGTTTTCCTGGCTGCTCTGGAGCAGATGCAAAACAAGGGCCTCAAGAGCAAAGGTGGTTCTTGACCACATATATTTGCATACATTGCCGAGGAGGGAAGTTCTAATTTCACTTGCATTCAAACTGCAGACTCACACCTGGGATTTCCACAGTGCACATTAATCCAACTGGAAACCCTTCCACTGAGCTAGCTGTTTACTCTAAAACACTGATCCTTCCCCTAGTCACAGCAATCGATCCCGGTCCTACATACGCAGGGTATATCTGCTAGCACGCAGCACAGCAGTGCCACCTACTGATTGAAATTTACAGTGCCGCTCTATAGTATGTATCACAGTTGTTGTTTTTACATAAAGGCTGAAATGACTTAGTAGAAATTGTTAAGCCTTGTATATTATGTACTGGCACATAAATGAACATAAATAAATACAAAGCAGAAGCACCAGCTACAACACTGTCAAATTGTTCCAGAGGAATACATGGCCATTCCCCCAGGCTAAAAACAGATCCCTGAGAATTGCGTCTCAGGGAAGCTGTAACCCAGCTATGTTTTAAGGAGCCTCCTTTCAATTTCAGCCCCGGTTCATTTTCAATGGGACAGGCTACAGTTCCATGGGGAATGGCAATACATGGCAAACTGTTACAAATGCACAGTGTAACCATGAGAAAAACAATCTCACTGTGCACGTTTACCATGGGAAACTTTCATAACTTTTACAAGGGCTCTTCGGCTGGAGTTTAAAGCTTTGAAAAGAGATTATCAGATATTTGTCCCTCCCTCCCTCCCTCCCAGAACTCCAATCAGATGTTCAATGTAGTCAGAAAACTCATATATTTTTTTGCCCAAAAAAAATAACTATTCAAATAAAGCTGCATAAACTTTGAAAATAATTCCATTTAAAATAAGCTTAACACACACACAAAAAGATAGGTTGCCTTGAAAAGCAGACTTATATATAGATATTTTTGAAGGGATCTGTTAGGTTAATCCATTTTTTAATGTTTCAGTTTTCAGGTTTAAAAAAATACAGTTTGGGAATAAACCAGCTCTTCTGAGCACAATAACAATAATAATAATAATAATAATAATAATAATAATAATAATAATAATAATAATGCATTGGTGCATAACGTGCATTGTAGGGTTCATTTTCAAAGAGCCACATGCAGAAACCCATCCATGAGTGGGACTCCAACGCAATCAGTCCGCTGGGGTTGTGCACAGAAATTAAAGCTTATGTACAGCTATGGCTAAATGTTTTGCATCACCCTATAGAATTAACTCGATTTGCTTCATAAAGTCGAATTAACCTGCTGAATAATGTTAAGTTAACATATTGAATTGTGCACCGCGTTGTAATTTTCCATATACTTAATGAGAAACTGACAAATTGAACAATGTGACATTTGGAAAATCTAACGTGAAATACTGTATTACTTCCGGTAGTTATTATTATTATTATTATTATTATTATTATTATTATTATTATTATTATTATTAATGTCTCGGTTCTAAAACTGTAGGGGATGTGAAACCTTTGGCCATGAACAGATAGGCAGACAGGTGTACAGGCAGGCTCTATAGAGAAGAGATAGTGAAGGCATGTAGTGTGAGGAAGTCAAGCCCCCATCGAACCCGAGCTGAAACAGTGAGGCTGCTATTAGCTGTGCTTCTAGTCCTCTCTGTGCTTTACATACATGCACTAGACTCTTCAGTCATTGTACCATGTTACCTTTCCTGTCTCTCTCTTATTTTATAATGCATTGATGTTTGATCAGTCTTGGAAGGGGAATTGAGAAACGGCAAACAGCTCCATAGCCAATATATAAGGATCCAACATGATACTCATCAATCACTGGCAATCCTTAATGAAAAAAATAAGTAATTGATAGCTCACAGTTTATATATATATATATATATATATATATATATATATATATATATATATATATATATATAACATCTAAGCTATCTGAAGCAAAATCAAAATGTTGTAGCTTTTCAATACATATTTTTTAACATGTTTATTTCTGTTTAGAAATTACTTTTAATCTAATGTATACACTTTAAAATACAGCATACAAATCTCAACTACCATGATTAACTTAATTGAACATTTTGTCCATGAAAGTACTATAAGGTGCCGCTCAGAGATACAAACTGGCAGTGTGATTATTATACTTCATATACTTCATTATTCACATGTTTATATTTAGATTCGATTTACAAACTAATTAAATCACACGGCGGATTCTTTTATGTGTGTATGTATGTATGCATTTATTTGTTTGTTTGTTTATGTGTTGTTGAGAGGTTTAAGACGGTATTGTGTTTATGTGCAGCCGATGCATCACTGCAGTGACTCGCACCTGAGTGTTTAAGGTGCCCCGGGTCTCTGACAGGGTTCCCCGGCTCACTGCGCACTGTTTTGGGCTGCTCTATGCTTGTGTTCCATACCCGCGGGGGATGCAGCGAACACCAGATAACGGAGTGGAAGGAGGGAGCTACTGTACTTGGTAACCGTGCACCTGGGGAAAGAAGTATATATTTCGGACAAAGTAAGCTGCATGTATGCAGGTGCGCATCGGCATTAGTATCTGTGCATCGCAGTGTAGAATGAAAACGCAGCTATCCGTAAAGAGAGAAGAACGCTTTCAAAGTACAAAATAAGTTAACCTATGTTTTAAAAAAAGAGTCTCTTTGCAAAGCTGTGCTCAAACTACTTATCATTTTGATGGAATTGCATGCAACAACGACATAACAATCTTACCTTTGTATTCTGAAATGCCCCTTGCAGAAGACCGCCGCGATAGTATCGCCGGGGTGCAAGCACCCAGTTTGACGCCTCGGGTCTCCTGCACTGCGTAGAGTAAGTAAAAGACCCGCTGGTATTCAGCGGCTGCCGACAGGTGAAGGGGAGGTACTGGAGGTTGCAAGCGAGCAGGGCAACGGGCTGGTGGATTTTTACAAACCCTGTGAATGCACCCTCTACCGCACTCCGCTCTTACCCGTTCAATCTCTCTCTCTCTCCACTTTCACTAGTTGTGCTTTGCAGAATGTGCTGCTTGAGGGGCTGTATCAATTCAGCAGCGCAGAGAGAGAGAGAGCGGAACAAAAGACTTGAGTGGCTGGGTAACCAATGGGAAGCGATGACGGTGAATGAAAGAACGCCTTCCTGAAGCCTACCTGATTTTGAGTCAACCTCCCTGTAGTGTGGGGGGCTCTTTATGAGAAATGGGGAGAGACAAATATATATACACACAGCTTGAAAGCATTGTTCTGCTCGCTCTCTCTCTCTCTCTCTCTCTCTCTCTCTCTCTCTCTCTCTCTCTCTCTCTCTCTCTCTCTCTCTCTCTCTCTCTAAGTGGGGTTGGAAATGCCAGCTCCATGTTCCTATTCATTAGTAGTAGGTGAGTACAGTCTGTGTGTGCTGCAATCACTGGGCTAAGAAGGATTCCGATGGTAATAACAAGATGCGGCCATGCTTACTGGTTGCCGTGACAACAGAGATGGGGACTAAGGAGAAACAAAGGGTGTTGAGGCACAAAAAAGAGGGAGGATACAAAAATGAAAGCTACCCCCCCCCCCCCCCAACCCATCCTGGCCCGCTTCTAAACACACAGCTGGAAAACACACAAACACAGGACAAGGCAGGAGCAGCTTAAGAAGAACACAAGAAAGGATTGTGTTTACTTCATGGAAACCAAACATTTAACAATTGGCCACTCCTTACCCCTGCAGAACATTTCTATGTGCGAATTCCGATAAGCAGAAGGGAACCTGCCATGCAGCGGCAATAGAAGTGATAATGGTTCTGTCCCACTGAATCATACAATGGCCAATGGCAGCCCACGGACAGCTTCAGTAGTAATAGTTCCATAATTGGTACCAATGGTTATTGCAAACACAGGGCCTATATATGTGTGTTATACATACTGAAACATTGAGGCAAGTTGCAAGAGCAAAACAATATATATCTATCTATCTATATCTATATCTATATCTATATCTACTGTATATATATATATATATTTATATACTGCATATCAGGACCTGTCTACGTATTTGGACTTTGCATCACCCTGATCATCATTTTTCTGAGGAGCGTGACAGAGAGAGTTCAGGCATCCTCCACAGCCATCGCAATCCACTGATCTCAATCCTATTGAGCATGCTTGGGATGAACTGGAGTGACGCATGGGTCACAAAGATCCCCTGCCCGCCTCCCCGGCTCTGCCTGTGTGAACCGCCAGGACTGAATGGGTTAAACCCTTCCAACGCAGTCGTGTCAAGGCCGTCATCAGCCATGCTTTTGTTTGCTGTAACTTTTGATTGCCTTCCAGTGGCAAAAATGAGAGCATTAAAAACTGTGCATCAAGAGTTCGCCTGTAACAGATTGCAGGTTTGTTCCACTTCACAGCAGCTCAGAGAGAGAGAGAGAGAGAGAGAGAGAGAGAGAGAGAGAGAGAGAAAGAGAGAGAGAGAGCTGTGGCTGCCCTTCGGCTGCACTCCAAGGCTCATTCTTTCCTGCCTGCCGTTCAGTGGGGTCTAAAAGAAAAATAAAAAAATGCTGCAAAAATAGAAAGAGTAGTAACCTAGTTTTAATTGAGTGAAGTAGGGCAGTGGGGTCCCGGGAGACTGGCAAGGAGTAGCAAGCCAATGCTGTCCCTGCTTTTCATAGCCGAGGGCAGGCAGGGAGCGGACTCTGATCTGTCCCCTTGTAAAAGCTGATGTAAAAGGTAAAGACACAGTGTAGTGGAGCATGCATGGAAGAGCATAGGTCTCAAACATGGTAAGGAACAGTGGCGTAAGGAACATGGTAACAAAAAAACTATTTGCCACCAGACTGGCTACTGTATGTTCAAATATAAAGTCATGCCAATTTGTCTGCTGTTTTTTCAGGTTACAAAAATCATTTTGCTTGGGATGATAGCCATTTCTTCCCCAAGCCTCCAGAGGTGAACAGATTGTGCAGAGACTGTGTTTATTTAAGTGGATTTATACATCGAGTGCATTGAGAAGTCGCGCAAACAGACATAAAATAACACTCACTTACAATTACCGGTACTTTATTTCCTCAGACAGATTATTGCAAGAAAATGTAGGCAGCAATGGAGACGTAATTTACTTCTCTATGAGCCTTTGGTAATTTTAGAGATCTGCAGTAACATCCGCCATGCCTGAGGCGATAATTAGTATCTAATGGAACTGTTAGCTACAGAAAGGAGCAACACGTTTCCTAACACTTGAGAAAGCACTGCCGTGTCGGCCCAGCTAGGTTCTCAAAGCAAAAATCCATGGCTCTATCAAACACAGATAACACAGAACCGTTGAAAAATACATCAGTCATGAAACTCCTGTTTTGTCACTGTGCTGTAAAGATAAGACGTGACTTATTTAATTTAGTAAGGTAAAGAAAATGATGCTACAATCACACTTTCTCTAATTATGTTGGTTTTATATTTTCCTTTTACTGTTATATTATTTTTTAATGCATTTCCCTTAAACTGGGCTATATAACTTAAATGAAGGGTAGTTTTTCAACACAACTTAATTAGAGACAGTGTACAGTCTCTGCTAATAGGCAGTTTCCAGAACACAAACTGCAAACTGCACCTCAACGTAGCTATGAAAGGGTATGATGCAGTTTGCTTTTGCTTGACAGAAACATGCAACAGACTCTTAATTTCTGCAACGTTGCTTCAACCTGCAAGCCCATGTGCTGCCAATGCCAATGTGCTATTGCATTGTAAAAACACAATCAAAGACACTCACAGTTTACTGAGCAAAGCAACACATCAAACACACAGCAGGGTTTGGGTGCACCAGTGCTGACCGCTTGACCTCTGGAACAAGACAAAAAGAAAATAAAAACACTTTGGTCATCGCATCTGATTTGGAAGTTTTCAATAAAAAAAAAAAATCCCATCTCAGCTTTCTGCCAAATGCCCTAAATGGAAGCGACAAAGGGCAGCTAATTTCAGGGGGATTTAGAGAAACAATGGCTGTGCATTATCGGGGGACAGTGGCTGTGCAGCCACAGCGCAGGGCTATTCTCTGGGCTGGTCCCAGCGTCGCTTCCAGAAAAGCCTGCTTCAGCACTGAATCCTGCTAACTGAGCAGGCTGGCCCTGTCGATCCCCCTGCTGCTGCCTTTGGGGCTGAGCTTGTAAACCATACACTTTGCTTCATCTACATCTATCTTTTTAATACAAGTTGATATGTACTGCGGACCCTTTATCAATATGATAGAAGAGTGTCTCATGTGTGCACTATGGGTGCAGAAGATCCCATAAAAGACTGATCTTATTAGCACAGTGGAACCCAAATATACTCCCCCACCACCAGCCTAGAAGAAGCTTACCAGAAGCAGTTTTGGCAGGGACTCAGGGGTGAGCTGGTGCTGTACTTGTAACTCTTAGAAGTATGTATAAATCGTCAGGTTTGAAATAAATCTATTCATTAAAAGCAGATTGGAAGCAAACTTTCCTCTCATCCGGGGCGCTGCATTTGGGAGTAGAAATGTCAGCTTCCAGTTGGCTTCTAAGCACAATGCGGAAGTTCACTGCCATTGATTGGTACCCAACTGTAAAGGTGAGGGAAGGACCGATTTTCTTGTGTTTTGAAATCAACACATTAATGAATGGATTTATTCAATACCGGACGATAAATACTTCTTAAAGGCAATTCCGAGTACGAGCTTCAGCGCACCCCTAAGTGTAAAAAATATACACGTGAAGTACATTGTAACTATGCATAAAAAACATTGTAATTATCTGAAATTACACATGAATTTAATAAGTAGCTACAATGTAAATACACAGTAATTAGAGACATAATATAAAGTGTTACCCAATGTAGGTTATGGAATTCAAAGTATTCTTTTGAAACAACAAAACAGGCACTGTTAAATTTAAAGAAAGATTAGAGAAGGTGGATTCGTAGAGTTTGTTTGCTATCCTTTAATGCCATGTATGGGCATGTAGACTCGGACTATGGATTTCTCACGCCCTGTGCCCCTGGTACAGAGCTGAAGTCCTCTAGTGTGGGATTACTGCTGAAACGCAGGTACAGATTACAGACAGACAGACGGTGAAAAGGGCGTTTAACTGCCTCTTTCCACATCACCTCTTCACAACCCACTTCCTCAAGGCATCAAGGGAGTCATCTTCTGTGTTTGTTTTCAAAGTGAAAAGAAATCACTGCCTGTGTGGGCGTTTTTGAAATCAGATCCCTCAGTACTCTATAGATTGCAAATTTAAACAGCGTTTTTTTAAATTTGTATTTCCTTTCATTTTATTCAAACAAACACACAAAAAAGCTGAAAGCAATAGATTAATTAAAGTATTAATCTGTTCTTTGTAATTTAGGGCCCTACACTTATAAAAGTTTTCCATAGTAAAAGCATAGCAAAGTGTAATAATGCACAGTTAAAACATGGTAAAGCATGGGTAAGCAGAGAGGTGTGGCAAAGCACAATGCTTAACAGGGCAAACCAGTGAACGATGGTAAATGCAGATAACTGTGGGGAAAGTGCAGTTAACACAGAGTGGTTATTGCAGCTGTATAAAACAACCTATCATTATACTGCTGCTTCCTTCGTCTACGTCAGGTGTGCCAATCACGTTCCTGGAGGGGTATTCCATTCCTGGTCTTTGTTCCAACCCTGTTCTAAATGGTTTAATTGAACCGATGAAACCTCCATCCAGACCATGGAATGGTTCATGATCTCACTGCACCTGTTAAACCTGGAGTGGAGTGGCCCTCCAGGACCGTGATCGGACACCCCTGGTCTACGTTGTTTCTTGCTGGTTTTATTCTGCTGCCACTGATTTACTCCTCCTAGAGGAATACAGTACATGCTTCGAAAGAGGTTCCTGGGAAGCGATGAAAAGGTCAGTAGTGACAGATTCAAATCCAGCGCTGAGTTTATGTGCTTATTTATTCTTTTCTTTCTTTATTTTCATGAATTTATTTAAGCTGACGGTTCAGAGAGTCTCTCTTTGTGCATTGCCGTCACCCCCTACTCTGTTAACATCATCTTTTTAATGTCAGGGTTTTAATGGCTGGAGCAGAGGCGCTACAGTACGTGGCTCCGGGGCTGCATCACAGCATGAACAAACATAGAAGAGACTACAGCAGACCTGCTGGGCATGCTGCAGCACTCTGCAACATCACTCTCCAACGTCACTCTGCAACGGCACTGTCCAACATCACTCTGCAACATCACTGTCCAACAGCACTGTCCAACGTCACTCTGCAACGTCAGTCCAGTGCTGCTGCTGTACAGTAGACAGGCTGCAGGGAGAACAAGAGCATGAATAGTTTCATCTTGAATGAATGTAATCCTTGAGAAATATTCAGCACGGTATTTATTCATTGCAGTCTACCCCCTCAGGCTTTTCCCATTATTTGTTTATTTAGCAGACGCCTTTATCCAAGGCGACTTACAGAGACTCGGGTGTGTGAACTATGCATCAGATGCAGAGTCACTTACAATTACGTCTCACCCAAAAGACGGAACACAAGGAGGTTAAGTGACTTGCTCAGGGTCACACAGTGAGTCAGTGGCTGAGGTGGGATTTGAACCGGGGACCAACTGGTTACAAGCCTGTTTCTTTAACCACTGGACCACACAGCCTCCCATGATTATACCATTCTAATATTTTTACAAGTTATGGATAAAAAGTCAGTGATGCATCTTAATGTCTTAAGAAGAGGTGTTTTAACATATATATATATACATGTACTGTATATATTAGATAGGTATTATTAATAACAATAACAGGACTACAGTGTTGTCCATCAGAACTGTGAAGGTTAGCAAAATATAGAAAAGCGTAGGCCAGCATGGTACTGTGCAAAATGATGCGAGGACAAGAATGATTTAGAACACTGCCTTTGTTATTTGCAGCTTTATCAATCATTTCCCCTCACAGTTTACCACAGTAGTTTTGCATGTCATTGTGCAGTTCTCCCATGGTTTTCCCATGGCTATACTATGCATTTACAATAGTTTGCCATGTTTTTTTTTTTTTTTTTAACTTGCTTTAACCATACCTCTCTAGGCTTTACAAAGCTAACCTATGCTACCATGCTTTCACTGCTTTATTACACTTTGCTATGCTTTTACTATGGGAAACTTGTCTAAGGGTCACGCCCTGACCAATGCATGCAGGTGTATGGGTTTGTGTGATCAAGCGTGTAACTCGCTTGCTTATTGCAGGCGACCCATGTTACACGGAAGAGCACTTTGGCCTTTAACATGGTCCTGAGCGGAAGGTAAAAAGAGAGAGGCAGGTTTCTGATTAACTTCACCAGACATGTTCCTCCAAACCCACAGATAAGGATTTCATTAAGAGCAAGCCTGCCCCAGCTCAGCAGAATTACACCACTTATTGAGGTCAGAAATCAACGGAAACTGGTCTCATTGCATCTCAAATACGATCTCCCGCACTGCAGGCTCTGAATTGAGTTTGCTGGATCTCATATCACCAATTCTGAACCCTCGTTGCGGTCACTGTCAGATCTCCAAAACTTATATCCTTGTATTAAATCTAATCCCCAATACTGAGTCGGAAATTTTCTGTCTCTCAAATCCCCAGTACCGAGATCTCTATTTTATACTGAACTTGTTGGCTCTCAGATTGACAGTTCTGAGTTCTCTATACTATACTGTAATGGGTGTCCTGGCATTCAAATCTCCAGTACTATGTTTATCACATTGCATGAAATATGCTAGCTTTCAGCTCAGCAGTGCTGATTTCATAGTGAAAATGTGTTAAAGCGCCGATTGGTGTGGTAAGGTGTCAAAAAACAAGTAAAGCATGGTCGATGCATGATATAACTCAAACAATCCTATGCAAACTTTTAAAACAAACTGGAATTCATGCATTAGCTCTTTGGGATCCTTAGTGCTGGGCTGGCTCTTGTACTGAAATGTTTCAATCTCTCTCTCTCTCTCTCTCTCTCTCTCTCTCTCTCTCTCTCTGTCTATCTCTCTCTCTTTGTCTATCTTCTCTTTCTCTGTCTATCTCTTTCTGTGTCTCTCTGTCTCTCTCTCTGTCTATCTCTCTCTCTCTCTCTCTCTCTCTCTCTCTCTGTCTCTCTCTCTCTCTCGGAGGCGATTAGCTGAGAGATGACATTTAGTGCTCACAATGATGAACCTCTCTCCTCTCCCCTCAGTTTGAATCTCATTTCCTGCAACACTGCCTTTGATTAGCATTCTAATTATTTTAATTACCTCTCCGGTTTCAAATCTCCGCACTCCACAGCGCTCCAAGGAAACAGACCCCCTTCCCCAGAGCTCTGGAAAGGCATGCGGATTAGCAAGTCTAAATCACCCAATCACAGTGGTGACTGGGGCAATTATTCACGAGGGCGTTTCGGGAGCTGCGGTCAAACAATAGCTTTGCGATTCATTTAGTTGACAAATAAACCTTTTCATGTTTCCACGCGGGGGAGCTTAGTAACTCGACCATGACGTCATTATGATGAATAAAAGTAAACTCGCAAAACTGAGGCGGAAACATCATCGACTTGCACAGGTGCCATGTCAATTGAAAAAACAAATACAGTAAAAAGTGCAAATCACTCAGAAAACAGCCAAACACAAGATTTGAACTGCAGGACCCTGTAGAGCAGTAGGTGTACATGGTCATTTAGCAGATTCCCCTCATGCTTTTTCCCATAGTTGTGCTATGCATTTAGCAAAGCTGTTTTGTTTTCAATTCTCATTCAAGCAGTAACTGGACTTTGTTGTTTTCACCTGCGTCCATCACACGCCTGTTTGTGCTGCCTCCGATGAAGGATTGCTACGGATTCGTCTTCCCTGCCAGTGTGAGCGGCAGCGTGTTTTGGAGCTGTTATTTCATTAGTTAGTTAGCTGTGTACTTTAAATGTTTATAATTCTTCATTTGCTTTTATATGTCTGCTGTGTCCTTTCATCTGCCACTTCTCTCATGCTTATTTTTCTTTTTCTATTTTATTTTTCCTTCTTACAAAAAACATTGGAAATTTTTAAATGTATTTTATATTTTGTTTAATTTCAGTAAGTTGCATAAAATAATAATAATAATAATAATAATAATAATAATAATAATAATAATAATAATAATAATAATAATAATAATAATAATAATAGTTTACCATGGTTTAACAAAATGCGAGAGGTGGAACTGAGAGGCCATTTTCATTCCTATAAAGCTCCCAGCATACAATGAGTTCAGAGATAATGGAGTCACTGTGTTTACTCAGTTTAGTCAGGGATCAAGCCTGGTAGCTGGCAAGGGAGCAGTGCATGCTGGGTTTCTCTGCTGAGGGCACGTCACTGTATCCCTCCGAGTTTCAATCCTGTTTATTGATGAGGAAATAAAAGTAAACTTCAGAAGTTGAAAAAGGCAGTAACACTTTCCATGAAGCTTCTCTAATTACTGTGGATTTACATGGTAGTTACTTTGTAAATACACGTGTACTTACACATCATTACAATGTTATTATGCATAGTTACAATGTATTTAAAGCATAGTGGAAGCATGGTGAGGCACAGGTAAGCATTGTACAGAATAGCAAGTTAATGTATAGCATATTAATAAACATGGCAAACCAGGGTACATGGTAAATGCATAGCATAACAACAGGAAAAGCATGGTAAACTGCAAAAATACCATGCAAAGACACTGCGGTAAACGTTAATAAGGGTAACAGGTGATCTTAAACTAGTCTTTTTTTTTGCCAGCCATTCTTAACCATCAAGACAAACTGGAAACCAGTATAACAGTCACCACTGACAGGCTGAAAGCTCTAACAGAAAGATCCCACCATAAACTCTTCTAAAATCTAACTAAACGGCTTAAACTAAAACCAGTGGTCTTACAGATGCAGAGTGGCTGATTGTGCAATGTGGTTCCTCAATTGACGTATTCTGAGCACGCGGTGTATCCAATTCCAAAAGTGCCGCCTCCGTACAACAGGGCCACCAGATAGAAATTTGTGGCATTCATTATGCATAAGCAGGAACAGCACAGCAGCAGCAGACGTTCTCTCAAACATGGCCCTGCATTACATATTAATAATGCAATCCTTCCAAGTACAGGCTAGCACCCCTTTCCTCAGAGTGCACACAGCATTGTGCTGAGAAACGCCCAGTAAAACCTGCGTCTGCACTGCCATCCACAATAAGCCTCCCGTGCAGTTGCAATGCTGCTTTTAAAGAGTTAGTGTCATATTTTTTCATTGATTCTTTACATTTCCTTATATTTTTTTCTGGTATACTTCAAGAGCAGCGCAGAAAACAAGATCGCAGGATACAGTAAGGAATTTTTTTTTTTTGATTGATTCTTTATATTTCCTTACATTTTCTTCTGGTATATTTCAATAGTTAGGATACACTTCTTCACACAGAGAGTGGTGAGGGGATGGAATGGGTTACCTAGTCATGTTGTTGAAGGAGACTCTTCTTCACACAGAGAGTGGTGAGGGGATGGAATGGGTTACCTAGTCATGTTGTTGAAGGAGACACTTCTTCACACAGAGAGTGCTGAGGGGATGGAATGGGTTACCTAGTCATGTTGTTGAAGGAGACTCTTCTTCACACAGAGAGTGGTGAGGGGATGGAATGGGTTACCTAGTCATGTTGTTAATGCTGAAATCACTGGGATCCTTCAAGACCCATCTTGACAGCTGCTAGGAACCAGAGGAGCTTGATGGGCTGAATGGCCTCCTTTGTAGATTTTCTTATGTTCTTGTGCTTAATCTAGGAGAATATTAAATAGTACCAGTTTCAAATGTCTTTTGAATTGAATATTTCCATTTCCATTATTTTTTATGATAAATGCAATCATTCTGATTGATTCCGGGTTATGTTTCTCCAATATTAAAGTTATAATCATTTTTTTCTGTGCCTGTTTTTTACCTTGCCGTGATCTGGCTTTGAGCTTGGCTGGAGAATCCTATCTGCCTAGTATTGAACAGACTTCCTCACTCCATTCCAATCACGTGACAATTAGACCTTTCAACTCTGCCAGCCCCGCCTACTCCATGTCACATATATGACAGAGAGAAAGAGAGTAGACGGGCCTGGCAGAGTTGAAAAGTCCCATTGTCCTGTGATTGGAATGGAATGAGGCAGTCAGTGCCAGGCAGTTAGGACCGTCAGATAAGCTGGGGTTGAAAGTATACAACGTGGGATTTCAAAACACAGTACATTAAAAAGCTTGTTTTTTATTGCTTTTAACTTTTCCAGTTAACAGTAATATAAAATGTATTTGAGGTTTTTTTTGTACTCCTGCATGTAACTTCTCAGAGAGCACAGTGGAAGCAGCACAGCACTGAGTCTGCAGACCTTAGTAGGGGTGAGGATGTCTGGTCAGGCATGAATAGAAGCCTGCTGTTGGTTCCCTAAGAGACCAGAGTCAGCTTGACAAACAGGTATTTATATGCCAGCTCCCCCCTCCCCTGCACACACTACCCCCACTCCAAACTCCATTCTGTAGCCCACTACAAGACAGCTTGATATTCCTGCAGTTGCAATGGTTGCCATGGCTACGCCAGAGAGATGGAATGAAGTAAACATCTTTATCGCAGCCGTGCCCCAGCCATTCTCCAAACAAGGGCCAGAGAATGAGAGACTGGCTGGCATGGCATCGAGCCGCACACACCATTGAAAAAGTGATTGAAAAGCTTGTCAGGTGCTGGGAGACAGACAAAGGCTGCCGGGGTGAGGAGTGGTACCGCTGTCATTCCTCAGGCTTAGCATTATGCAAAAGTGCTGCAGTGTTCTCCCAGTATCGCAGGAAATCCAATAGTGTTACAACAGGATCTGCCTGGGGCTTTAACCTCTGTGGTCCTGGAATTTCTTTGGATTTGTCCATCATGGACATTAAAGAAGGAAAAAAAAAAGTGTATTATTTATACATTTTTAAATGAATCTGTATTTCAGGATAGAATGCTGAACCCACCAAGAAGCAAACTCTAAATCCATATCAACCTTTTATACACCTGGATGCTCAGTTTCTTTGCCCTATACTTTCTAACAGAACATCACTCTTCTCTGCAGAGGACGTTCCTGCTTGATACCGCATCGCTTTACTCCCAGCCTAATCAGCCAAGACCATCCGTAAGGCTCTATACTTCCCAGGATAAATAAAAGAAAAAGCAAACAAAAAAAAGGAAATAAGCCATGCAAACTAAATACACCTGCAAATATGACCACGAGATTTTAAACTTTACAACAGTTTCCAAAAGTCAGAGACTGGACGAGGGAGTTAACTCCTAAAACCCTGCCTCTTATTTCAGTCTGTGCAGTGCGTTTGAGTTTAACTCCTCCTCCTTCTCCTCCCCAACCCCTGCCTACATTTCAAGACATCACCATGAGTCTAGAAAGGCGAGGCCAAGACAACATTCTGTAATTCATGCTGTCAACTGTTTTTATTTTCTAAATCGCAGGAGTTGCCCTGAGAGACGGGATTTGTTGCCTTACACAACCATTTCTATATATATACCGAGATGCCTGAAGGTTTAAATAGAAAGGAACAGTAGATCACTGCATCATTAACTATGTAGTAAATGACATCACAAACACATTAATAGATTGAAATCGAAATAAATGAGTGTTGTTACCATGGCATCAAAAGCCTATAAGTACTGCCATTGTTTGTTTTCATGTTAGAAATACCGCAATGTACATATACTTTTACACACACACACACACAGACACACACACACACACTGGATGTATTGGAGTGCAGAGCTGTGAGATCACGAGATGCTCTGTCTGCAGACAGTCCCCGGTGTCGACATGCTTCTCACGTCTCAAATCCAGGGCTTACTTTGATCCTTGCATGTGTGCAATCAGCAGGGGCCACAGGTGCTTGGCAACCCAGCCGCTTCACCGGAGAAAGCGATTTGGTTTGAGACGCTGCCGGCAGGGTCCAGAAGGACCCTGCACACCTCTTGCGAGAGCAGCGGAGTGGTCACCTGTCTGAGGGAGAGATGATCAGAACAGATGTGCTACACCAATCAAAACCAGAAACAGACCCTGAGCTGTTACTGTGCATTAACACACACACACACTCACGCACGCACGCACGCACGCACGCACAGTAAGGATAATGCTTTATTAGGACTAGTCACCACCCTGAATTAGAGATGCAAATTACTGTAGAGCAGCACTATGTAGCTGTGGGAGCAGCACAGTTGCAAACAGTCTACCCAGAATGGGGAAAGGTGAAAGCCAGTGGGTGAAAAAAGCCTGTTCGAGAGGCTTGTCAGATCTTAAATATTAAAGATGGAATGAATGGATTGGCATCCTTCAAAACACCTCCCAGCCCCTTGCAGAGTCGAGTACGTGTCAAGGCTACAATCAGGGCAAACGCTGGCCCAACCCGCTATTAGGTGCCAGTCCTAATAACATGGCCAAGCTGTCCATACTGTACATTAGCGTAGTATACAATTTAATGGCACTGTAAGTGATGAATGCTGGATGTGAAAAAGTATACAGTACAGGAATCAATTAACTGTAGATCGAATATTTGGATGAAAACAAATATGCAAAGAAATAAAATTACCTTATTTTTCCAAAAGATAGGAATTGAATCCTGCACAGGTTAGATACTGTATGCTGCACCAAAAAACTGTCCTGGGGAACCAGAACCCCCGGGATAACTCTTCCTGTTTTTTAAAGCTGGCTCGGGGATATTGAAACAGAGCCTCACAAGCCTAGTTCCAAAGGGGCCAAGCTCATTACATATGTTTCTTGTCTAAATGAGTCTGCTTGTTCTTTGGGAGGGGCCCGTGTCCATATCAAGTCACAGTAAAAGCCTAACCCCCCCTGTAAGGCACGTGCCCCTCTTTTGTAGTCTTGCAGAGCAGTGACCTCGCTGACACGGCTCTGAAGCGTGCTAATGCAGGCGCCCAGTCACTCTCACTCTGACTGTGGGGGGTGACACAGATCCCCTCCCCTGGGATCCCCTCTCCTAACCTGCATATCCATCACATCAGTGCCTCTGGCTTCTGGCATTGCTTGGTATTCCAAAGAGTAGCTGGGCAGGCGTTGCAGGTCCTGTTCCACACCTGACAGTTACTTCCCTTGTAATTCTGCTTCCCCCATGCTTATACTATAGAGCTACCATACTCACCTGTGTCTTAACATGCTTGCTTGCGCTGGCATGCTTTGATTATGCTTTTGCTATAACTTCACTGCATTTTGAATCGCTTTTCCATGATATACTTTTCTTTGCTCAAGAAGAAGAAGATTACGTTTGTGTCCCCTGTGTTTGCCATTTAGTCCTGGGGTTAGCCCAGTTGCCCTTTTCTGCAGTATCTACATCATTCTATAATGTAACTGGGGGCCGATCTGTAGAACTGTAGTGGAGATCAGCACAGCTATTGGTGCTTCCACTTCGTAGCTCTGCTAAAGATAGCAGCTCATACAGCATAGCCCTTATTAAAGGTTCCACAGTAAAAGCATAGCAAAGTGCAATAAAGCACTTTAAAGCATAGGTCAGCCCAGATAGGCATGGTAAAGCATAATAAAAAAAACATGGTAAATTCATATTATAACCATTGGACAAGAATTACTGTGCAAATTTACCAGGCTAAACTTTAAGGGACAGGTCTAGATCATTATGTAGTTTTAACATGAGTTCCATTGACTTGTATCCCCTCTAGGAACTGCCCTAGATGGGGTATCCCAAAAAGGAATCTGCCCCAGAAAAGGGTATCTGGATCAAGACCCCAGCTTAATTTAAAAACATGTGCTCTTCCTTGAGCTCTAGACAAACAGCCACTGGAGATGGTGATGAAAAGGACAGTATAAGCAGGAGAATTCAAACATCGTCTCTTGTGCCACCTGGGACATTTAAATAATGATGTTATCATTCATACGCCTGGATATTTATAGCCTCCTCTCCCATGGTAAACTGCAGACCGCAGGGAGAATATTATTATTTCCTAGCCAATCTATAAAAAAGATTTGTCCTGTTTGTATATCTGGCCCATTAGCTTCCTACGCAGGCTGGCTTATATTTTAGCCGCAGTCGTCGGGAGCTAATTCAGAGGTAAATCAGCGGGCGCATTTACTGCCAATTATTTCCCCATAAAAGTGATTTTAATTTGCTGATCATCTGCAGTCCTCTCAGCTATCTGCAGAGCTGTCGTGCCTCTAATGGCTTTCAGAGTGACAGGTGAAGAGCAACGGGACTCAACACAAACACTCACTTTTAAATGCCCTAAATATCCTGAACCTTGGGGAGAGAAAATAAGCTTTTGTTTTGATTTGTTAAAACGTATGCACAAAGCATGTGCGCTAGTGAGCAGTACTTTTGTGGTGTAGCATCAGCAGAGATTTCAAGGTAATTACAGTTTAAGATTTAAACAGCATCAGCATAAAAGCCTACCATTTGTTATTAACTGAAACATGGAAAATCTGTCAGGTTTTGAGCAGGTAGGCAAGATATTTTGATATAATTCATAATAATAATACACAATTGACCCCAATTATCAAAATGATCCAAAGCAGCACTTAGGGTTGGGTTAGGGTTAGGGTTAGGGTTATCCATTATCCATTATCCATTCTCACAATGTAAATTGCACCCTGGATTTAGTTTAAACCATTATACAATACAGCGGGCGTGGCTCTGACCTGCTTTGCCAGGTGCCTTTGAATCTCGGAGGGACCTCCAAGTGAAACACAGGAAGAAGGAAAGAAAGCAGCAGACTGCAGGGGCCGGTCAGCACAGAGAGACAGTTAATCCTCATGGGATCTGCTCGGTCCTGATAACCCGGCTCGTATTGATTTCAGCTCTAAGATCCTCTCGAGATCAGAAGACATGCAGTGCACTCCAGCGCATCCCTCGCCCATCTGTCTCGTTCATCCCCCAAAAATACAACTTGTTTTATTCTTATCAGCTGTGTTTTGAGTGGACTCACTGATACCCCTAATATAACCCTACTTTACACAGCCACTACTACCACTTATGCATTTTTGTATTTAACCTTTAAAGTCCTGTTGAGATTCAAATCTATTTTGCAAGGGAGATCTGGTCAAGAAGGTGGCATATAATAAAAAAAAAACCCCACAAAAATTCAAATGAGCACAACCGATACAAACAAGTTAATCAAATTACAAGAAACAATTCAGGAGCACCGGGCAAAACTAAAACATGTCTCAGCTAGGCAGATGCACATTTTAGTTTGAACTACTACTAGTAACTACTACTAAAATAACTACTACTAGTAACTACAACTAGTAACTACCACTACTACTAATAATAATAATAATAATAATAATAATAATAATAATAATAATGAGGATGCTGACAATGATCTTTCTGAAAGACCAGTTTCAACCTCCTCCCGGTTCAGGCTCCCAAAGGCTGACCGCGCTGCCAGATGAAAAGCAATGAACATGCAGCCTTTACTGACAGATTGAGTTAATTAGCAGCAGGTGCAGACAGCTCGGCTTCCCATCCTAAACTCCTCAGTGCCACGTTGTTTACTGAAAGAAACCCAACTTGATTTTGAAGCAGCCTTTTTTTCCCAGTTTCAGCTGGAGTGAAGTCAAAAGGGGAGTTCTTGACATGATCGCAATCAGCACTGTGTTCTTTAATTAAGACTCTGAGTGCTGGGGAGGGAGGGGGGCTTTTACTAAGTTTCCTAATCCCTGTCCTTTCTGTGGCTGAGTACTAACTGTGTCTGATGTGTCTGCTGATGGAGCAAGGCTCGCTTAACGCAGCATCCTGCCAAAACGTGTTCAGCTCACGTGCAATATGAAACTACCCTTATAATGGGGTATAAGGGTAGGGAAGCATTATAAAGAATAACGAGGTATGGGAAAGCATATTAATAAACATGGCAAACCGGGGTAAACCATGGGAAATAAAGAGTATAACCGTGATCACCATATGTTAATTAAGCAGTTACAAAACACACAGATGTTAATACGCAAGTGTGCTAGTGTTGTACCCCCAGGTCTGTCTAGTTTTAACAACCAAACCGATGCCTGATGAGAGCTTGAGAGTTCTTACAAATGCAAGCGCTAAACCGACCCTTGTGAGGTTGCAGACCTCTTTAGGGGGTTTCGTTCATTTGAGTGAGGCTTTCCCAAGACCAGAAGAAATGTGGTGCAGTGAACCACCCGCTGGGGCGCTGGGCTGCACTGTGATATCGACAGGCATCATAGAGGTGGTTTCTGTGAGGAACGTGTGACTCATGCTGTAACATCGGAGGACAAGCTCGCTGAACACCTCTCCTGCTCCCTCACTCACTGTCTGTCTCCCTCACCAACACTTTCTAAAAATAACCCATTTCCTTTTCACCGCAGGGCCTCACATAAATTGCATTTCAAAAGGCGAGTCATTCTGCACTGGTTTTGTGGCACTCCTAAATCTTTTCATCACAGTGAGTGATGGGGGAGATTTCAGAGGCTAGGATGGAATTTGAGTTTGAAAAATTGAACAGTAGGCTTCAAATGAAACCCTTTTATAACTTCAGTATATCAGAAGCAGGTGAAACGACACAGGCATACTGTAAGAACTTTTTGAAAAACTTAACTATTCCTTTTGGTAACAATGTATTTTACAAGCTGATCACTGCAGCTCCCATAAGAATTGACACCCAGTGAAACTTCATGCAATAAACTTTGAGTTTGAGTACATGTTTTAACATTGGGGTAGAAACATCAAGTATACTTTGGAATCCAATTCACTCCAGCAATGCTTGTTTGAAGAGGATGGTCCTTGAAAAGATGACAGCCTTTAAGAATTGAGCAGCAAAACTGATCTGTTGAGAAAAGGGGCAAAAGATCATTGAATTGGTCCCCTTATTGCAGAATAAAAAGGCCAGAAGTGGATTTGTGTTAAAATTCTGTTAAATACAATTATACAGTGGCACTGGAACAATTTTTATAGTGGGGGTGCTGAAAGCCATTGAACAAAACTGCAACCCCTGCATATGATGGAAGCAGGTGCACAGCAGCCGCACCCCCAGCACCCCTAGTTCCAGCGTCCCTGCAACTATAGATTTTTAACATTTCTAGAGGTGATGTGAGATGCTTCTCAATACATGTCGCTAAAGTGTTGCATTATTAAGAAGAACAAAATAGAAAAAGATGAAATACATTAAAACCCAGCAATTACCTAACATGAACTAGTACAAATTACAGCGTCCAAAACACTGTGGAACACTTTCAGATAAAATCAGTAAATACATTCATCAAAATAATGTAAAAACTGTAGAAAACATTTGTCTAGCAGACAAACGTTTCAAGAAATACCACAGAAAATGACTCTAGTCTAACCCTTGTGTTAAATCTTACTGATCTTATCCTTAGAACATCCTTTTAATAAGTATGAAATAACAAAACACATGGTGATAAAGATAACTGCTGGTATTATATGCACCGTCATCAGAGGCTTGACATTTATTTAATATTCTATGATTGAGTGATTAGATTCATGAATGAGATACTTTTCAATAATAACCAATGGCAGAAATAGAGGTACATGATTAAATTCCTAGCCCGGAGCAGTCTGCAGTGCAGGGTTGCTAAATTGACATGCTCCACTGAGTACAAGGGGAAGAGATCCAGAGAAGATTGCTAACCTGGTGGCTGGCAGGCTCTGTCAGTAAACAAGCCACGCTGACAGGGTGTCTGCATGCTGAACACTGCTGTGGGATAATTAATCTTCCAGATAGGGGACCCCAAACGGCCCTACCTGTCACCACAGCACTTAATGCCAGCTATTACATTCCACGCCACAACAACTTACTGCAATATTTCCTAATCTAATGCCTCTGGCAACATATATCAAATCTGATGGGATCGGCGTTGAGCATTCATAAAGCACAGTGGAAAGTGAAGCCTGGACATGGGGAACTTTAGTGAGAGCTGGCTTAGCTGACAGGGAGGTAAGACAGGATTCACAGCCAAGTTCAGCTGCTTTTTGAGTCGCTTTCCAATAAGTTCCAAACAAGCGCAGCTATTTGTAACCTGATCGTATTGAAGAGAGGGCATCAGCAGCAGTAAGACAGTTAGAGCTCTCAGGAAAAGCTTGTATATATATATATATATATATATATATATATATATATATATATATATATATATATATAGATAGATAGATAGATAGATAGATAGATAGTACAGAGAATTCAGAAACAGCAAACAGCTCTATATCAAAGGACAATCAGGATCCAATCACTAGAAATACTGAATGAAGACGAAAAGTCATTGATAAACTGACAACTCCCTATTGTAATAATCAGCTACAACGTTTCGTCTTCCGCCTTCTTCAGATGGC